>NC_022016.1:17543321-17556135 GCF_000317375.1 Microtus ochrogaster
TGATTTCCACAGTGGTTGCACAAGATTGCATTCCCACCAGCAATGTTATAGCTGCACTTTTTTTCATTCATGAACAATGGTTTGATGATATTCATGGGAATATATAGTGATAATGCATTAAATTAATTTTTTGATATCATAAATGTTTCTAAATATTAAAAAATAGTTACACATTTCATAAAAAATTATATTAATTTCAATGAAATTTTAATTATTAAGCTGATCCAAATATCTCTTTATGTCTCATCATTACCACTAATTTAAAATTCTAAATGCTTGGAGTATGGCTTCAGATAGTACTTGAGTTAAACACAAGCATTTTAGATAAAAGACATGAATCTGTCAGTGGGCTTTCACATGCCTTTGATCTCTCTATGGTTTCTGCTCCAAATTTGCTGCATGTTACTGAAAAGTTTTATAATATTTCAAAATAATTTTAATATAGAAAATACAGTTTTCTCTTAGTCAAAGTAGATTTGGTTGTATCTTATATATGCTTTCATAATTGCAGATTTTGACTTTGTGCAACCCATTACATATGAACTTTGTCTCTGTTTTCAGAAATTTTATTGAATGCCCATTTCATAAAAAGACATAATAGTGAATGATAATTTAACATGCAGACAAAAAATAATGCCAAAATTCAAAGTATAACTTAAAACATTCAGAATAGTACCCAAAAGTTAGATGTTAATTACTCAATTATCCAGCCCATAAGCATTTATTCTTGGGAATCAATTGCCATTTTCAAAGGTAGGCACACTGCTTCTCAAAGAATTGCTCCCAAAATGGCTACAGAAAAATGACACTGGCAAATCAAGGCCTACATTTTAGATTACTCACCCTAGTTACTTGGGGTTTCAAATTAAAATTAATGATGATTTAAATTTCTTTACATAACTTCAGTTGTAACTATAAATGTGTTCAATTTGCCTCTTCATAATACTATATACATATATTTTTATGCATGCACTCATGTGTAATGTTTAAATCAAGTTAACATGCTAGTCTTGTACATATTTACTATTTCTTTATGGTAAAGTTTCCAACTTCTCTTGTAGCTTTTCTTCCAGTCTGAAATTTATAGTAACTTTAGAGAAAGTACAATATTTATTGGTTAATATTTTATATTAATAATTCTGTGTATTGTATGTAAAATGTTCTGATTTTTGTCCCCTATGTATTCTCTATTATTTCAATTCCATTCCGATTAATTATACACCTATCCTCCACTCATATTATTTCTCTGTTCATGAATATTGGTTTTGTCTGTGCCCCACTTAGTTTCAATAGGACCATAGTGTCCCATTGGCTGGAGAGGTGATGGGTGAATATAAAACTGAATGTAGTAATTTCCCTGTTTTAAAGCTATGATGAGCAAACAATTCAGGAGTAAGGATCTGCTGAGATCCTTCTCCATCCATGTCTGTGTGGTTACTGATTCCATCTTATGTATATCTAATGCAGGTGTTCCCATTTTTGATGATTGTATTTTCCATGCAGATGACATTTGGTCACATTTCTTTTGTCTCTTACATTATTTCTCTTACATTCTGTCTCTTACATTTTTTCCTAGCTCTTTTTCAGAGTTCACTAAGTCTTTAGGGAGAAAGTATAATCTTATTATTTAAGGATGTTTTCTTATATTTTGCTTATTCTCAGCACCCTGTATAACAATGAACTTCAGTATTATCCACCATACACAGGAAACAGAGGCTCATTTGATTAAAACTGAGAGTAGTAGTATATAAACACTATGCATATACATGATATAAATGTGCAAAGACTTAACTGCACAGGATATTTGTCAAAGAATTAAGGTCAACAACTTACAAGTTGAACCTCATAAAAATGTAAAATTCCTGTACAGCTAAGAAAACAATAATTTGAGTAAATAAAAGCATCATAAACTATAGAGAATATTTGACAGCTATATGCCAGAGTTAATATCCAAAATATATAACTAACTTTAAAAAAATGAAAGAGACACAAAAACAAATAACTTAATTAAACTATTGGTGTGGCATATCCTTCTGTCTATATGTTGCTTTTACTGGTTATTAAATAAATCTGTTTTGGCCAGTGGCTTAGCAGAATAGGGAAAGAGGGGAGTTCCAAGCAGATAGAGGAGGAGAGATTAGGCGGAGCCAGAGAAACGCCACAGGAGACAGTCCCACTGAAATTGCTGATAAGCCATAACCACGTGCTGATACATAGATTAATAGACATGAATAAATTTTAGATATGAGTGAGTGAGAAATATGATTAAGCTATTGGCCAAACAGTATTGCAAACAATATAATTTCTGTGTGATTATTTCATGTCAGGGTGGCAGGGAAATGAACTAGCAGCCTCCATCAACAAACTATCTTTAAATTTTAAATTTGTATTTAATACAAATACATACTAATGGATATCTGTAAAATTTTTTATAACTTCTTTATTTTAGTTGCCATCTTTCCTTTGTGTTCATTCTTTGCTTATGTCTCTCCACCTTTTACTGAGAAAAGAACTTAAAAACCCTGGCATTAACCTCCTTCTTTAAATTATGTTCTATAAATTTCCATACCTTAATGGATCCATCTCCCAAAGGTCTCTTTTCTTTAAATTATTTGATTTTTAAAACAATCTTATTTTATATACCAATCCTAGTTCCCTCTATCCACCCTACCCTCATCCACTCCTTAAAGAGGATGAGACCTCCCATGGGAGTCAACAAAATCTGCCACATCACTTGAGGCAGGACCAAGGCCATCCCCCACTATATCTAGGCTGAGCAAGATAACTCTCCATAGGGAATCGAGCCAATTCATGCACTAGGGATAAATACTGGTTCCACTGCTCGTGGCCCCACAAATCACCCATGCCACATAACTACCATCCACATTCAGAGGGCCAAGCTCGTTCTTATGCAAGTTCCCCAGCTGTGAGTCCCACTAAGTTTGGGTCAGCTATTTTTGTGTATTTCTTTATCATGGTCTTGTCACAACATACCCAAATGTATGGGACACTTTGAATGCAGTCCTAAATGGAAAGTTCTTAGCAAAAAGTGCCTACATAAAGAACCTAGAAAAATCTCACACTAGTGGCTTAACAGCATATCTGAAAACTCTAGAACAAAAAGAATGACTGTCACCCAGGAGGAGTAGATGCCAGGAAATAATCAAATTGAGTTCTGAAATCAATAAAATAGAAACAAAAAAAGCAATACAAAAAAATCAAATAGACAAAATGTTGGTTCTTTGAGAAAATCAACATGCTAGATAAACCCTTATTCAGACTAACCAAAAGGCAGAAACAGAATATTCAAATTAACATAATTAGAAATGAAAACAAGAACATAACAACAGACACAGAAGAAATCCAGAGAATAATCAGGTCATACTTCAAACACCTGTACTCCACAAAATTGTAAAATTTAAAGGAAATGGGCAATTTTCTAGATAGGTATTACATACAAAAATTAAATTAAGAACAGGTAAACAATTTATATAGACTTATAACAACCTTATAAAATATAATTTATAAAGACCTATTACACATAAGGATATAGAAGCAGTCATCAAAAGTCTCACACAAAAAAAAAATATGTGGCCAGATGGTTTCAGCACAGAATTCTACCAGGATTTCAAAGAATACCAAATATCAATACTCCTTAAATTGTTCCACACAATAGAAACACAAGAGACATTGTCAAACTCTTTTTACAAGGCAACAGTTACCTTAGTACCCAAACTACACAAAAATGGAACTAAGAAAGACAATTACAGACCAATCTCCCTCATGAACATGGATACAAAAATACTCAACAAAATACTGGCAAACTGAATTCAAGAAGACATTAGAAAAATCATCCACCATGATCAAGTAGTCTTCATGCTAAAGATACAGGGACAGGGATACAAGGAACATACCTAAACATAATAAAGGCAAGATATAGCAAGACAACAAGCAACACCAAACTAAATGGAGAGAAACTCAAAGTGATCCCACTGAAACCAGGAAAAAGATAAGGCTTCCACTCTCTCCATATCTATTTAATATATTACTCAAAGTTTTCTTTATAATTGAGTTCATATGAAATCAAAGTCAAACACAGAAACTTAGACATCAAATATGAAAGAGGTAACAAATGATTTGTTTTTTTTCCTTCCTTGGGTACTTTACTCAGTATAATTTTTCCAGTTCCACTTATTTATCTGTGAATTTTACAATTCATTTTTCTTTATAACTAAAGAACAATCTATTGTGTATATGTACCACATTTTCACTGTTGGACATTTAGAATGTTTCCATACTTAGTGATTATGAATAAAAGTATCAACAAACATATTTAAGTAAGTATTTTTGTGGAAGAAAATATCACCTTTTCAGCATATGAATAGTAGGGATATGCAAAATTTCTGTTCCCTTTGGAGGAATGTTCACTCTGATTTCCAGAGTGGCTAGTCCAGATTCCACTCCGACAAACAGTAGGCATGATTATTTTCTTCCCTGTCTTTTGGTAGCATTTGTTTCATTAGATTTCTTGATAATAGCCATTTTAACCTAAACAAGATGAAGCCTCAAAGTAGTTTTAATTTTTATTTCCCTGATGGATAAGTGTTTTGAAAACTCTGAAACAATGTTTCCTAGTTATTGGTATTTCTTCTTTTGAGTACCCTCTGTTATTCTTTCAGATGAACCTCCTGTACTTCCTTCCTAATTTAATGTGACTTTCTTAATTTTTAAATAATTCTGAAATATATTTACTTTATGAAACTTTTACTTCAGACACTTGTTTAAATACATCCTCAAAAATAATTGCATCAAATAGAATTTCTTTCATAGAATATGTATACTATATTTTGACACATACTTTAAAATTGCATACCCAAAATACAGCTTGATTTCACATTGCCATAGGATCCTTCTTTTCATATATGCAACATGAAAATTATAAGTCTTTAAAATATTCCAATTGTTATATCTTTGAAATAGCTGTCTAACTAGCTCTTATTACCATTTACAGGGTTATTGTTGAATACTAGTGTCTTCTAATTTTTTTACCTTTTATATTATATAATATCTTTTTAGTATATGATAATTGATATTTTATTTTTCATGAGCCATTTGTATTTTTTTAAATAATTTTCTTCATTAAACTTCATTCTTTTATCCAGAATAAAATGCTCTTAAAATGTTTCTCTTTATAGTCTGTGAATTTATTTATTTTTCAACTATATCATGTTTTTGATCATTAAATCTGCACAAACTATTTCTAAAATTTATTTCACTCTTCTCTAAATTCCCTACCTAAATATATCTGATTTGTATATAGTGAAGAAGTGATTGGTATAGCCAAATTTTCTATTCATGACTGCATTTTTATTAACTGCAAACTTTTATTCTCTCACTCATTGAACTTGTAGAGTTCTGTAAAACTTCTGTTTTAGAATATGCTTGCCAGAGTAACTAAATTTTGGATGCAATGAATTGCAAATATGGATGTGTCATGTTGAAAATTTCATGCACCAAAGATTTTCACATGCTGTAGTCACACTTCAATTTGTTCCTCATTTATCATGTAATACTTATTAGTTTTATGCATCCAATTTTTAAAATAAAGCATTAAGATGAAATAAGCAACTATGCATTTGCACTTTACTCTTGTAAATTTCTTTCTCTGCATCTTACACTGTGAAATTTGCAAGTTGCTTGGAGAATCTTAGGGTGGATTTTTAAACATGACAAGGGATTTTAGATACTACAGCACTACAGCATTGGAAAGTGTAAAGCAGTAGTTCCTTTGCTTAGATATTTAAAAGTCCTCTCTTTATTATGTCTGGTACCTTGTTACAATAGAATTGCAGATCTATCCTGGCAATATATGATAAAATAATGAAGATTCATATGACCATCTCTCTTTCATTCACCATTAAGATGAATATGTATTTCTAGAAATAAATTATATTAGTTACAAAGGGCTTTTACATTTGGTAGTATTATTCAATTTAGAGGGAAGCAAATAGCTGGCATGTATACTACTTTATATCTGTCTCTTCAGAACTGCTTTATACGGCTTCATGTATACCTCCCCAGTTCTAACCTAACCCAATTTAATGATGTTATCTTTTTCTTTGCCAATGATTTCTGCTTAAATATCATTGGGTCTTTAACAGAAATAAATCAAAATTAAGATACCTTCATCATCTAAAATATAAAAGTATTCTGTTGCATTAAAATTGTTTGGGGCAATAATACATTTATGCTTCAAACATAATTTAATTTCTAAATGTATTAATGTTTTTAGCAAAACAGCAATATTTCTTTACAAATGTAAATGCATTAGGTAACATAAATATTTTGTATACAACTTCTTTGATTCCTTGGCATTTCACATCACACATGCTCTTTCTGCTCTCCACCTCACTCCCCACATCTCCTCTTACCCCTGTACCACCCCACAAAAGAAAATTCTAAAATAATCAGTCCAAAACAACAAAGAAAGTGAGCAATCAAACAAATGAGAACAAAGCTGATGAAGGTGGGTCTTGTATCTTATCTGTTGATTTCATTGGTTAACTAATAAAGGAAACTGCTTGGCCCTCTGATAGGGTAGAATTTAGATAGGCAGAGTAAACAGAACAGAATGCTGGGAGAAAGAAACTGAGTCAGGGAAGTCGCCATGATTCTCCCACTCCAGACAGATACAGGTTAAGATAGTCCCTGGTAAGCCACCTCGTGGGCTACACAGATTACTAGAAATGGCTTAGATCAATATGTAAGAGCTGGCCAATAAGAGGCTGGAACTAATGGGCCAGGCAGTGTTCAAAAGAATACAGTTTCCATGTAATTATTTCCGGTAAAGGTAGCCGGGTGGCGGGAAGCAACCCGCTGCTCCTATCTCAACACAAAGCAAACAAACAAATAAGCAAAAATTTCTCCTCCCTTCTCCTTTCCCGCCTCTCCAACACCTCTTCATTAGTCCTAGCAGTATTGGAAACTCAGTGTGTCATGTAATATACCCTTTTGTCCAATTTGCTTGAGTAGCAAATGTTCATTGCAATCTATACTTCTATATGAATCTTTGAGTGGGCAATAGCTGTGAGTGCAACTGTGTTTACATAGTGTATTTTTATATTTTTTTCCTTTTGAATAAAACATCTGAAAAATATAGGATTAATTTTGACCCAACTTTCCAGAAGATAGACTCTATTACATTCAGAAAATGCTGATCCACATGGAAGTGGCTCCATGTCTCTGGCAGCAGGCCATGAAGCAGCAAGTTAAGTCAAAAGAGGGTTGAGTTATGACTTACTTCAGAACTATAGCTGGAAAACAAATCTCTACCCATGAATTCCCACAGTCTTTTTCTAAATAATGCCTCTAGCATAGTTCTAATTACTCAAATATGTGATTCTGTCATTATTTCAGACTTATACCATAAAATATTTTCTCTCTAAAGTTCTTGTAGGGAGGAAAAAGAAAAATAGTGGCCAGAATGACATTGAAAAAGGGTAAAGTTACTGCAATAATATAAATTGATTTCAAATACACTATAAACCTATAATAATCAGGACAGTGTATTTTTGCAATAGGGCTGGTGATAAATGAATACAAATACCCATAGTCAGAATATATGGGGACTGGGCAGTGGTGGCAGACGCCTGTAATTACAGCACTTGGGAGGCAGAGGCAAGTTGATCTCTGTGAGTTTGAGGCCCGCTTGGTCTACAAAAGCTAGTTCCAGGAAAGGCTCCAAAGCTACAGAGAAACCCTGTCTTGAAAAAATAAATAGGTATGTCAATGAAGTTATTTAACATTAATGGCGTATGTAATCCCAAATTATGTTGATCTTGGACCAACCATCATTAAAGTTTCACCATAAATGTCCTAATCAAGAACATGTAATTGCCAAATTATTACCCTAGCATTATGTTAATTATAATTATATTAATTATAATTCTAAAGTGCTTAAAATTTGAAATTACAAAAATTAAGCCAGGCAGTAATGGCACATGCCTTTAATCCCAGCACTCTGGAGGCAGAGACAGGAGCATCTCTATGAATTCAAGTATAGCTTGGTATAAAAGAGTTGGTTCCAGGAAAACTAGGATTGTTACACAGAAAAACCCTGTTTCAAAAAACTAAAAAACTAAAAATAAGAAAGAAAGAAATTAAAGTCCTCCCAGAATTAAAAGAAAATGAAAATATAACATGAAAATTTAGGGAACACAATGAAATAAGTGCTAGCAGGAAAGAAATTATAAAATGTTATTGGAGAATTCTTATTATATTATTATGTATTCACTTATATCTAGATGTTATTCATTAAATAAATGATTACCAAGTTGCAATTATTAGATTCAGACAGGTTAGGTTTAGAGTAAGGGACTGGGGAGTGGGGGGGTGATACATGGATTTTCCTTCTGTGAAGGGAAAATGGAATAGATTTTATGGATAAACTTGGTGGAAGGAGAAATGAGAGGATCAAGTGGGCACAGGAAGGCAAGAGATGGTTAAGTGAGGGAATACAGATAGAGAGAACTGTAATTGAGGGGCATTTGAGGAGTGGTATGGTAATCCAGTACAGTGGAAACTTTCTAAAATATAGAATGCAGTCCGACTGAAGTCTCATGTTAACACAGTAGACGGAATCCCAACTGGAAGGGAATAAGGGAGGACACATGGGTCCTGCTGTAAGACAGAAGTAGAATAGATTTAATGGGCAGAAAGGGTAGGAAGGGACAGTAGTGGGGTGAATCAGGTGAGGGTCAGATGGGGTGGAAGAAGAGGCTGTGGGGAAAGACAACAAAAATGCTGGGCATTTGGAGGATGGTGTGGAACCCTAGTGTTGTGGAAACTTCCTGGAATATATGAAGATGACCCTAATGTGGATTTTTAGTAATGGAAGATACAGAGTCTAACTGCTAACTCTCCTGATAAGGTAAAACTTCCAATGGTGGAACTGGTATGTATTCAGTTGAGTTTTTGCCTCAAGGGGCCCAGGGAACCCAGGTTGTTACTAAGACAATGTTCTGCTCGCTGCACTCAAATCATTAAACTTGGATAAATCAAGTTGGTTCATACATGGATCTTTTACCCCTATATCCATGCGTCTTTGGTGTGGGAAGACAGCTTGCAAATTACTGAAAGAGAAACATAAACACCAAACCAGACACAACATCATTGACCTACAATCTCTTCTGGCCTTCAAAATATGCAAGGGTGATGTTGGCAAAGAACTTGTGGGATTAACAAAAACAGTATCTTTTGATTTGAGGCCACTCCTAAGAAATAACCCTTAACTGACACTGTTTGTCTAACCAAGAACCAGAGAGTAAATAAACCAGAGGCCTAGGTTATAAACAAACACGGTTGGTCAAAAAAGAAAAAAATAAAAGGATTCAATGCAGCTTTCCTAGAGGTGAGAAAAATTACACCCCAATCAGACAATTATCATACTATCATTTTGATTCTGATTTGAATAATATGAATATTTTAAAATTATTCATTTTAGTCTATAAATTTGGGTATCTTTCTATTTATTTACATATTCTGTAATTTTTTTTTTACTAATCTTTTATAATGTTCAGAATTCTGTTGGGTGGGAGCCCATATGTGACTCAGTTTCTATCTGGAGTCATTTCTGACTTAAAGAAGTCATTTGAGTTCAAGCTTGCCTGAACTACTTTATCTTATATCCTTGAGGGCTGTGAGACACTTCTGATTTAGCCTGTGAGAAAAGGACATTCTATCTAGTCGACAGTTTACTGCTGATGACAAACCTCAGGAGCGTCAAGATAGAAAGCAAGGCTGCTTCTGAGCAGCAAGCCCATGTCGGAGAGTAGACTGCTCACTGAAAGACAGGAATGGTCTTGTGGTTAGATACTGACTGACTGTCTGTGCTGTGCTTTGTTCTGCTTTTGTATATAAGCAAATTTTGAAATATACTTGGGACTGTTTGGCTGCTTCGGCATGCCCATGTGGACCTCCTGATTCTATCCTGCCCTTTGTTTCTTCTGACCTTTCTTTGGCCTTGAGGATCCCTTATCCCGGAACCTTAGCTGACCTTGTAGGTGCAGGCTCCTACACTGTTACCTCATTTTCTTGCATGAGTGCACCCATTTTAGATTTCTTTTTATAAACCAAACTGTTCACCTAATTTACTTTCTACTTTGTTTTTGGCATATTTAGCTGATACTTTTTCTATTTTGATTTAAACTCTTACAATGTTTATGATTTTTATTGTTGATCCAAAATGTTTTAGGATGAAATCATTAGAGATTTCTGTATTCACACCTGATCAATAAATAGGAAACACTCTCTTCCCTCCCTTCTTTCCATTACTCCCCCTCCCTCGCGCTCTCTCTTTCTCTTTCTCTCTTCCTTCCTTTCTCTTTTGCACACCTATATGTCTCTTTTTTCTTTTTCTTAATCAATTATTCTCATTTTATAGAGCATTTTCAAAGGTAGTTTGAAAAGAGTTTGAGGAAGTGGTTATACTTTTCTTTTTTCTAAACTTGGAAAGTCTTTACATTTTTATTTTTGAGTTTTTTTTTTTCTGTTAATGAATGGACTTCCTTGCGTTGAAAACATTCATTTTTTTTTTACCTAATTTACCAAAAGTATTTATCAGGAAAATATGTTAGATTTTGATGAATGCTTTTTATCCACCTGTGAAAAGAATTATCTGGTTTTTGTAGTTTATTCTACTAACAACATGACTCAGAGCTACTGATTGACATTTATAAAACCCTTTTTGAATTCTAGAGATGAGACAATAATGGTAAATGAGCAGTTTACAGGTCGTAATTATTTTTCTTTGTATTTGTCTGTATGTATTTTGACTTGTGTATGTAAGAGAAGTGCATGCTCTTCTTTGAGCAGAGTCAATAGAGAGTTTCGCAATTCATTTATAGCTCTTTGCTTAATCCCTTGAGGCAGATTGTCTCCCTGAGCATGGGGCTCACAGTTTCTTACCTGGGCTGTAAACAAGGAATACTACAGTTATCACTGTCTCCATCTCTCTCAAAGTTGGGGTTATGACCTTTATGACAGCCTACCTTGTTTATTGTTTCTTGAATAAAATCTCCAATCCTCAACATTTTGTCACAATCTCTTTTCAACATGGAACCATTCATATGAATGGGTTTTTAATTTATGCTTGTTTTGTTTTGCCATTACTTCATTAGTGCTTTGGTTTCTAGCTTCATCATGTAACTTTCTTGGAGTGCTTTCTTTTGGTTTGGCATCAGAATAATAGCATTCATAAAGTGAATTTGCATGTATTCACTCCACTAAATGTTTAGAAAGAGTCTGAAAAGGATTGATGTTTATTTTTAATTTTTAAAGAATTCAATCATGAAACCATCTGGTTTGGGATTAAAAAAGACATTCATTAGTACTGATTCAGTTTTACACAATATTTACATGATCAGATTTTCAAGTTCTTTATCAGTAATTCCCTGCTAGAATGTGCACATTTCCTCTAATTATTACATTTTCGTGTTTGTCCATCCAATTATAGGATGATTTTATGACTTTTTATAAGTTATAATGAGTGATGTGTTTGCATATATGCATGAATTACTAACAGAGAAGATGAAATCCAATACCCTGATACTGGGAGATAATATGAGGGGCTTAAATCTGACCTGAATCTTCTAGACCCTCTTGAGCTTTCTCCCCAAATCCTATCTTTGGTCATTTTAACAATATATATTTGGTTAATTATAACCATTTAACTATCATGTCTCTTTATGTAACTATCTTTAGTTCACCTTATTTAATGTCTGCTCTGCTTGTTGGGTAAAGACTTCAATTTTATCTCTCAACTTGAGATGTTTTCATTCATTATTTTCTTGAGTGTGCTTTTTGTCTCTTTTTTTAACACGTCTCCTTAATGTTGATATTGCTTAAATTTCTCCATCAATTATGTCTTAAAAGCATTTTAAAATATCTTTAATATTATTCTGTTTTTTTTCCTTTGTTTCAAAGATGGGATAACTCTGTGACTGATGTAGTATTTTGCTTAACCTATTCTGTTGTTGAATCATTATTAATATTTTAAAATCCAGTACAAATTCCTTTAAAAATTCATTTAGATTCTTTCCATATGCTGTTATGGGGTATTCACTAGAAAAGACTGCTCAGACGTGGATTTAAGTCAATAGATAGTCTTTATTAGTTGGCCAGAGACTACACGGTATATAGAGGATCCCTTTGTAACATTGAGCTTGACTCAGGGTGAGTTTTAAGCACAGAAAACATGTTCTGGGGTGACATACTTAAGTTACAAGTGCAGTTAGCTAGAAGCTGACCTATGGAAACTAAAAGCAAAGTTAGTACATTTAAAGATTTTCCCAGAACTATGGACTTTGGGGTTTTTGTTTTCATATCTCCACAGGCGGTTCTGTCTCTGTGCACAGTTTTATAGCTTGTATAGCACTTCCTTCATGGTCTCAGTTATGAGAAGTGTAGGGGACTAATAAGTTCTGGGGCCCTGATACAATAATATATTCTGATCCCATTCTCAACCTTCCCTCAAATCCTCCTGCTGCTTCTTCACCTTCCAATTCATCCAATAGCATGATATTTCTCTCCTCTCTCTCTTTTTTAAAGAAAAACAAAATAAAAATGGACAAAATAAAATAAAATAATAAGGAGAAAACAGAATTTGGGAAAGACAAAAAAGATAAGGCAAAAAAAAGTGCACACAAAAATATATAATATATATTTATATGTAAATATATATATAATATATAAAAGCAACCTTATATACTACTATTGTGTGCTACTGGAATGTGATTTACATACCCAGCAAACTGAC
>NC_022016.1:17556275-17560903 GCF_000317375.1 Microtus ochrogaster
GACATTACTTTTTAAACAGACATTAATTGCGAATAGATTCATGTCCACTTTTTCCTCAGTGCTGATATTTCTTTCCCCAGTTTGACATGTGTAGGGCTTGTCCATTGCATCACTGTTTTGGCTAACAGACCTTTTATGTCTGGATGATGCTGTTTCCTTAAAGCCATCTCTCACTGCTGGCTCTTACAAGCTTTCTGATTCTTCTGCATAGATTCCTGAGCCGTTAGGACTGTGGTTCTGGTAAAGCTGTCTCTTTTAGGTACCATAATTGCAAAGTCTCTCACTTTCTACCCTGTCACAATGTGTCTCTACTTATTAATTCCCATGTACTGTTAGACAATTGTATGAAGAACAAATGCAGTTCTCTGATCTATAAATATAGTCATAAGTCATTAGTAGTAATTTTATTGCAATTATTGTTGTTTTTATTTAGTAGAATAATAGGTTTTTTCCCTGGTTAATCTCTGGTTATTTATCACAGTGTCATTATCATATGCTCTTTACGTTTCCTGAAGGTGGGCTTAAATCCAATCAAAAACTGGTTGCTTATTTCCCTAATGTTAAACTCTATACTATTTAAATTTTATGATATTGTGAAAAAAACCTGACAACTAAAAATATTCACTCAGTACAGAAAGTAAGGTAGTTGAGTGGAAGGTAAGGCTTGGACACCTATGCTATAGAACACACTTTTGACTGATTCCTTGCAATCCTTCTTTCTCACAATAATAGAGATTTTCTATAATCTTCCAAAATAACACCACTATCAGGGTACTGAGGCTTCTACACATAAACTTGTGAAAGGTATTCCATGTGCAAACAATAACAAACTCTAAAATATATGTGATTCTTCTTTAAACTTAGCAACGGTGTTGGATTCTTAAATCCTTAATCTCAGAAAGAAACTTTATTATAATTATTGAGAATTCCCATTGGGTACAAATTACCCTTTCATTATCTCTATTTCCATAGTGTCATTTTCTAGAACTGTACTTTGATCTTTTATTTACAAAGTATTTCAGTTTTATTTTGTGTGTGTGTGTGTGTTCTAGTCTACTTCCTGTTGCTGTATTAAACACCAGGACCTAAAGTGACTTAGAAGAAGAAAAGGTTTATTACATATAACATATTATATGCCTTCATTAGGAAGAAGCTAAAACAGGTACAGAGGTAGAATACACAGAGAAATATTGCCTACTGGTTTCCTCTTTAACTTATGTTCAGCTAGCTTTCTCATACATCAAAGACCAGAACAACTTGTTTAATCTTTAGATTCCTGAATTGTTTATATAAGTTTCAAGTCCTACTGGACTTAACTCATGTAGAATGATCCCTTTCACCCATCTATCCAATCTATCCATTCATTCGAGTATTAAAAACTCTACTCAATGATTCTATTGCATGTTTTAGTAAAATAATAAGTGAACAATGCCCTCTGAATCAACTAATCAAGAAGCATATGAGTTCACAAAATCTGAAGACACATGTATAAGTTCCACACAGGTCTATACTAGGTCCACTGTATATATAGCTTAGTAGTTTTATGGCACACCTGAATGTAAAAATGAGTGCTCTCTGATTCATATCCCCACACTTAGGCTGGAAGATGAGACACCCAAAGTCATCCAAATCTTATTTAGATTTCATAGGTCTATTACTGAAATATCTTAATGAGAAGATTAGTGAGAATGCAAGTCACACAGTTCAACTGGGAAAATGTGAATGAATTCCTCTTCAAGAAAAGATAAGAGATGTATATTCTAATACTTTTTTTGTATTTTCTGTTACCTGAAATAACTTACACATTGCTACAATCCTCCCCCCAAGAGACAAAAATCTTAAAATTATTTTCCTTTATGTCAACACTGAAAAATTAGGATGTTTAATGTGACAATTGTTTGAGAGCTGGGGTTGCCTAGGAGAAAGTTGAGAAGGAAAGTGAAGATGAATGCAGGTGTTGAAGAAGGCTCAGATAGTGCTAAGTTCTCATTCATGCTCCTAGATGTCTATTTCTCTTGGTCTAGTTAACTTCCTGGTTCAGAAAGTTAGAGGTTTTATCGTTTATAGTCGAAAAATGTATTGGACAAAACTTTCCAGAAAGTGGAATGATTGAGTGCTAAAACTTTCCCAGGCTCCATATCAACAGCTGAAACCAGTGAAAAGAGATGAACATCTATAGAAAACAGGGAGTAATATTTTCATATGCTTTGTTTTCTTATATTGTGGAGCTAGATGAAATAAATGTAAGGACATTCTACTTATGGTAAATTCAACTTCTCTAATACCTTTCCTTAGAGTTTGATTAGTGGTGGAGAATCTCTTAGTGTCAGGGTATCGTGTGCCTCAACTCTTCTAACCTTGTATCATAGATCTAAACATATACATATATTTATGTATATCTATTATATATTCTAATATATTCCAATATAACATATTATATATGTGTTAGTGGAATGCTAACACTCTTATATTACACATATTTCTCAGTTGTCTCTATTGAATCCTGATTTTTTTCAAAGAGCATGGATCTGAGTTTAGAGTCAGTCTGTTGATGTGAGTGGTAAAGGTGAAATCAACTACTCCATGGTATTGTCATTCTTCAATAATTTATTTTCTTCATTTTCAGCTCTACTTATCCAGGATAATTTTATTTTCTACATCACCATAATCTTAACAATAATATTTATATATGGATATTTTTATTTTAATAGGTTCAATTATGCCTGTGCAATTTCTGTTAAATTTGACTACCTATGATTCTTTTCATTACTATGAACCTTTAACTGGCTTTCACCCAAATACATATACTTTTGGTGGTGGTTTTGATGCTATATTACCTCAAGTAATATGAGTCCTACAATAAGTGTAGTTGTATACTTCTAATTTATTGGTATGACAAAATATCGCATTCAGTAAATTGCTTATCTTGCATTCATAAGGGCCTAAATTCAATTTTCAGAAAATGAAAAAGAAATCAATCAGGCACCATACTCTGTTGATCCCTGCTCTTGGGAGATACAAACACCAGAATCCTCTTAGGTTCAGGAGTTAGCCAGCATAGTCCACAGAGTAAACTGCATGGTAAGTGAGAGTTACTACTGAAAACAGATAAATGTGAATGGTGCCCTGGAGTGAGTCCTACCACTAGCACATGTACACTTTTGCAGACAAACACAGTGTCGCTGAACACACACACACACATACACACGTACACCCACACACGAGAGAAGGAGGGAGGGAGGAAGAGAGGAAAGGAGGGAGGGATGGAGGGAGGGAGGGAGGGAAGGAAAGAGAGAGTGAGAGACAGAAAGACAGAGAAGTTAATTCTGGGGCATCAAATTTTTTTTGCATAAGTTTTATTACTATTTAGAAAATATTTGTCTAAATTTTAGCAATAATTTGCCTTTCCCCTATGAATTACCATTTAATTAAAGCATAAAATTTCAGGTTCATTTTATTTCACCCAAGTTCCACATATCATGGAGAATATAGTGAGAGATTAAAGTACCTTTTCCTTTTCATATCTTTATTCATCAAAGCATTTTCAGAACTACATTGAATATTAAATATTTAAGTTGAATCAAGTCTTGTCTGTTACACAAATATAAAATGAACATATCCATATGTTTTACTTAACTCATAACTTAACTTGGAAGAATCAGTTATATGTTAAAAAACAAGTTTATGCACCTGGAGAGATGACTAGATTGTTAAGAGCATTGTTTCTCATGCAGACTGCACAGGTTAAGTATTTAACATTCACATGGTGACTCATAATCATCTAATTCTGGAGATCTAATGACTTCTCCTGAACTATATGGGTATCAATCTCAGACAACAAAAGTATATTTATGCAGGCAAAATATGCATACACATTCATAATTTTAAAAATTAATTAAAAGCAATTTTACTGAAAGTCTGGAAACAACACATACATATAATTAAAGTATTGAGATTCACCATATCGAAAGTTTCCACAAAGCCACACCTTATACATAATTCTCGGATTTTATAATTTCTCTAATTAGTCTGCCTGGTCTTCTCCTTCATGCACCATCACCAACCAAACAGAAATAGGCCAGGTCTAATCGTCCCTGTTTGTGCATCAAACCCAATGTTTAGAATTCTACCAGGACACAAGTTCCCTGCTCTGACCCACAGAACCCTGTCCAATCATATCCATTCTCTTCACCCAGCTATATCTGGTGAATATTTGCCTGGGATATAGCTTGGTGAGTCTCCTGACTGTCTCATACATACACTTTCTCCACACTGAAAGCTCAAGACCAGATTCTACATCCAGTGCACCAAACTGTTTGAAACCCCTATATACACACAACAAACTTGGAGTCTTCCATCATGACCTACTATACCTACCCTTCCAGACTACAAGCCACTCTAATGCCACATATCAACTCTAACTCAGATAGATTTAGCCCCTTTGCAGGCTTATGCCAAGCCACTAATTCTGTCTGCAATGTCAGCCTGACTTCATTCCAGAAAAAGCATTTCTAAGCTCTCAGCCTGATATGCCTCTACTCAGATTTGCTCTGTGCATTTCAAAGTTGGAATAACCTATCAAGCTCTCATCACAAAAATATGAAAAATGGCCGGGCGGTGGTGGCGCA
>NC_022016.1:17561973-17587494 GCF_000317375.1 Microtus ochrogaster
TGTCTTTTTGAAACTGAGTTAACTAACTGGAGATGAATTTTTACTATATCCATTTTCCTATAATTATCATGATTCCATTTTTTAAAAGTTAATTCCATTTTTTAATAGTCATGGTACAAATGCGGCTCATTTTCTTTATCCATTCATCTGTTGACAAACATCTGTTCTATTCCTAATGTCTCACTTTTATGAATAGAGCAGCAATGAACAAGGTTAAGCAAATGTCTCTTTAGTAAGATTAAATTCAAGGCATAGAGTTTAAGAGAATAATTAAAAGCTTGTTCCAAGAATTCAAGGAAGTAAAAGTAAGGAGAATAGCTTGGTGAAAATAAAGAGGAAATAATTAAGAAGAATAAGCACTTGGGTTATGCTCAAGAAGATGTAAATATAAGGCTTATTGAAATGACAAAGACAATTAAGGACTTAATTAAATTTAATATAGAGATAGAAATACTGAAGAAGACTCAAGCTGAACTCAACTAGAAAACTCATAGGAAAGCCATACAACTCGAACAGGTCAAGCAGAAGAGAGAATATCGAAGATATTTATAAGACATAGAGAAAAGAAACAAAAATATTAAAATATATCAAGTAATAAGAGAGATATATAATGTATTTGTAGGACACAGTGATAAATTCAAGCTTTCAAATTATAGACATTGTTGAAGGAGAACATTTTCAAGTCAAAAACATGTTCAACAAGGCTATAGAAGTAAACTTCTGGTCTATTTAACTTTATTTTATATGCATTGGTGTGAAGGTGTCAGATCCCCTGCAACTGGATCTTCAGACAGTTGTGAGCTGCCATGTGGGTGCTGGGAACTGAACCCAGGTCCTCTGGAAGAGCAGTCAGTGCTCTTAACCACTGAGCCATCTCTCCAGCCCTAGAAGTAAACTTCTAAATAGAAGAAACACATATTCATACAGATGTAAGAAGCACCCAAAACCCCAAATAGAGAAAACAAAAAAAGTAAATTTCCACTGCATATCATAGTTAAAACACTAAGTATACAGAGAAAGTGCACTTAAAGCTACAATAAATAAATCACACCAAACAATCAACAACACTAATATAGCAATTCTGTTTCATCACAGAAATTCTAACCATAACTATGACAGGGCAATATGAAAACATTAAGCATCATTGAGATTACCTAATGCTAAAAGCTATCATAAAAATAGTTTGGTATCTAGAGTTGGAAGAGAGAATTGCAAACTCACACAAAATACTCCCTGACTATTGAGTTGTCTGTGTGTATCTTCATTTACTAGAACACATTTTTTCCCACTCTTTTAGTTGTTTTTTTTTAAAGTAGATTTTGTATGTTGCAACTATACTCTGATTCCAAACTGAAGTCCTAAGTCCTAATAACTATGTACTATAATCATGTAGATAGAGTCTGAAGATATAACTGTCATAAATTAATTTGACATCACACTGGGTATAAAAAGTTTCTAATACAACATGGCTTGTTTGTATATACCAAGAAAAGACAAAATGAAACATGTAGAAGAGAAATCTGCATAATGTGTTCAGGTCAAAGACTAACTACTGCAGCAGCCTGAAAAGCAAAAATGAATGGAAAAAATAGGCTCTTCTCTATTTCAAGATACTATAACACAGTTCTTGTAAACATCTAGGTTCCAGAAGTTGTTATAAAAAAGAATTCTAGGGAGCTAATAGTATTATTCATAGCTATTTTTATTTAGGATAATGACAGCAAAAAGGATTTGCCAAACTTCATATGAATGCTAAGTGTGAAAATAAAAATTTGATACATGTACAGTTGCTCAGATCTTAGTTTTAATCACTATGTACTAACAAATTTTGTGGTTGAGAAATACTGGCCAGTTTATATTTCTTACTAAAACTTAATCATTAATAAAATCTCTACCAAACTTACACAATTTCCTTTATTCATTAAATAAACAAAACAGTTGGTTGTAATATTTCATTATATTAAAAAAATTCTACATTGTGGTGATAAATTGAATCCAACGCACTTTAAAGACAATGTTATTACTCCATAGACATTCCAGCCTGAGTTTACTTGTTCTTTCTTTACATACCAAATGTAAAAACAATTGAAAGAAACTAAGGTAACTGTTTTCAAAGCAGGGCAAAATAGTAGGAAGGACGAAAGAACCAAGAATGAATATCAACATGTCCTATAATTATAGTAAATATAGTTAAAATTAATCATTGATTACCCATATAGTTCAGGAAACGTGTAAGTGTTAATTAGTTGGCATTTTCACTTGACAGGAAATATAACTTGGTGGTATAAGGAAACCAATGAGATAGAAAGTTTTAAATCGTGAGAAAGAGGAGACAAAGCCTATTAGATGAGCAAATATCAAGAAAGAAAACTAACACCGAAAGCCATTTGAAATGTCACATGGAAAGCTACTAATCTATACACTTCTGAAAATTCATACATATTTATGTATTAAAAGTTTAAATATATTTTCCCTATAGCGGGGGAGTCCAACAATGTCACTACTATATACCAAAGGCTAGCAAGTTAGAAATACAGTGCCAGGAATATTAAGATATTATAGTATTTTCATGGCTTTTGTATTTTTATACTGGAAAAGTTTATGAACACTTTAATATGTATATGTTTCATTTGATATTAACACAGACTAAGGTTAATATCGTTAATGGATGAGGTTATTTTCCTTACTGGCGTATTTTTCTTTTACATTAATTAAAATTTAGTATTGTTTTCAATTCCTGTTGCTTTTCTTTTCAGGTTTCCTATTTATAAACTATGGATTAACTGACATTTTTCAGTCCTCGCTGTCCTGCTTTTTCTGAAAGAGAAATGTGTGGTACCATTCAATAGTACACTGAAACATTCCAATTTCTTGGCTGACTTTATGTGTAAGAATAAAAGTGAGCTTTAAGATGAAGAGAAAATGTGTATATTTGAGCTTTTCTATGATAGTTGCAAAAATTAGCTTGTCATTCCAGAGTGTCTCCATAGCAGTAACAGAGGGTAAATAAATTCCAAAATGATATCTTGTGACAGGTAAGTAATTAGGGAAGGAATCAGACTCTCCTCATATAGACTCAGTTACTAGCATTTGCCTGGATAACATTAATAAAAGTACAAAAGAAAAGTACACATTGTTTTCAGTTATAGCTTTGACCCACTAAACAAAGTTGTTATTCATCTTTCCTGCATATCTATTGAGCTAAGTTTCCAAACCAAATCAGTAAGATAAAGGCAGACTATTTGGAACTGTATAGCTGATAGATCTGATCTTACCCAGGAAGACTATTTCTCTACCTCTCTGTATTTTTAGTTACCTTTACTTCTTTGTATAGGATTGAGGGCTTTTTCTCTCTTCTATTTTGTCATGATTATTATAGCTGTCCTTGTTCTGTTCATATTTAGGTAGTCTTATAGACTTAGATTTTATATGTATGGCTCCTGACATTACTTGGAGATATAGAATAAAAAAAATCCCTAATGTCTGACTCTTAAAATCTTCCCACTCCCCTTCAACAATGTTCCTGAGTTTTCAGTAGAGGAGCTATAGCATAAATGCATCTGTTGGACCTAAACTCCACTATTCTGAATTTTTGATTGACAGTAGTTTTTTTTCTAATGGTCTCTGTCTGTTACAGTGTTAAGTGTGTCTGATGAATGAATAAAAAACCAATATTTATTTGTGGGTATATGAACAAATATTTACACTGTAGTTGGGTGTTATGCTTTTTTAGGGAAGTGGTAATTGGAGATTATCTTTTTAGATTCATGATTTTATTATATCTAAGTAGTTACCTTGGTTTCAAGTACCAGAAATGATTTTTATCTTATTGAAGAGACATTAAATCCTATGAGAGAATTGTTAGGTACCAATGAAGAATTCATGCCACTATGGCACCTGATGGTTATACTCTTATGCTGGTCATTGATATGTTCCATGGACATCATAGTTGGATAGGAACATTGGTTGTCTACCTCCTTTGGGAGCTCACATGGTTCATTTTGGTACCATTAAGGTACTCCTCAGAAATGGGGGGAAGTAATCTTACACCTGTTAGAATGGCTGATATCATTAAAACAATTGACAGATCATGCTGGCTAGGATCTGAGGCAAGGAAACCATTTGTTTCTTGCTGGTAGGAGTGCAAAATTATACAGCCACTCTGGAAATAAAGTTGGCAGTTCATATGAGAGCTTGAAATTGATCTACTTTGAGATACAGATAAACCATTTTGGGGCATATACCCAAAAGATTGTATATCCTACAACAGAGATACATGGTCATTTATGTTTAATGCTGTTCTCTTCATATAGGCCAGAAATTGAAAATGGTAGAGATGTCCATCAACTGATAAATAGATAATAAAAATGGGGTACATTTGCACAGGGAAATATCATTCAGTTGTTAAGTAAAACAATATTAAGAAATTCACAGGTAAGTGGATAGAGCTAGAGCAATATTATCCTAAATAAGGGAGCCCAGACTACAAAAAGACAAACATCAATTGTATTTTTCTGGTATGTAGATGTTAAAGCTTAAGCCTCCAGTGTAATCAGAGGCTGTTTGTTCATTCCTGGCCACCTACACCCAAAATAATCATACAGAAAACATTAATTACAATACTGTTTGGCCAATAGCTTAAATATATTTCTAGCTAGCTCTTACATCTTAAAGTAACCTATTTCTATTATTTTATATTTTACCACAAGACTCATGGTTTACCTGTACCTGCACGGGCATTTTTATCCTCTGGTGGTTACATGGCATCTCCCTGACTCTGCATTCTTTCCTCCGCTATTTGCTTGGAATTCCCATCTTATTCAATTCTGCCCTGCTACAGGCCAAAGCAGCTTTATCCATCAGCCAATGGTATTCACAGCGTACATCACTCCAATATGCATATGATAGTTCAAATACCATTAATGTTAAGGTATTTAACCTTAGTTAATACTGGTAAGGTACTAAGTGGGGAGAAGAGTATCTCCCAAGGAAGTGGAAGTAGAGTATACTGTTATAGAGAGATACAGGAGATTGGAGTCGTTGCAAAAACTTGGGAGGGGGATAGAAGAGATGGGTCGACAAAGACAAGTGGAGATGACAAGTAGCACTCAGGGCTACTTAAGTGGTCATTTGGAAACTGAATACTGAATAAAATGGTCAAAATATATATTTACATGAAAGAAAACTATCTGGTGTTAAACAGTAATGGGAAGAGAGCCTGAACTTCTTATGACACAAGTAAAACATCCAATGCCATGAATGGGTTCTATCTAGAGTTTTAAATAGCTAAATTACTCCATGAATGTTCCAAACATCACATGCTATTCCCAATGGTAAAGGTTGCTCTTCCCAAATGGATGGTAAAGCCATATTGACAAACACAACAGTCACATTTATAGTTTCCCATGGGGAAATCAAGCTGGTGCTTAACTAGAGGCTTCCCTCCTCCTGAATATTGGTCATAGTATTGGGAAGTAATCTGCATTCTTAGAAAAGGAGAAAATATCCACCAACTCAGTTTTGAACACTAAAACCTACAAAAGTGATTTGTTTGAAACCTGACATGTTTGTACAATAGTGTGACAAACAATGCTGGAGTAACTACCCACTGTCTGGTTGGACGTAAGGAGCTCTCCATAAGACAGAACCCATTTCTGACCTGACAATTCTCAGGTGGCTAAGAACATGAGACTGAAAAGATCATCATGGACATAGGCGAAAATCAAAACCTTATTATTGTTCTTCTGAAGTAACACAGCTATAAAATGACTCTTATTTGACATTCTGCTTTAACAGTAGATGGAACTACTTAACAATAGATTAACTATAGGGATTCAAACTGCACAATGTGCAGAGAGTTAGAGATATTGAAGAACCCAGTTCTAAACGGGATATCTTAATCAAATCTTACCCTTAGGGTTCAGGTATCTTTTTAGAAGAGGGGTTGGAAAAATTTTAAGAGCTGGAGAAACAAATACCAACAAAGAGTGTCCTTCAAACACAATAGGATTGATGAGTATATACACTCCCAGAGATTGAGCAGCACACATAAGAGCCTACACAGGTTTAGGCCAAATGGGAACCCAGGACTGAGAAAATAATTTGAACAAAAGTCACACCATTAACTAAGAAACTATATTCAGTTGATACCTGATTATAAAGGAAACTTAATTTTCTCCAATCTGGAGTCTCATTGGGTGTATTTCCAACATGTCAGTAAAACCATGTTTGCACATATTTTGCCTTTTTGGTATCTTGTTTTTGATTTTGAAATTTTGTGAGTTTTTTGTTTTTGTTTTTCTAAGGGAGTTTCTTTTTCTGTTTGTCTGCTTTTTTATTTCTTTGTTACTTAAAAAGAAAAATAAAGAGTCTGAAATATGTTGGGTAGTGATTTGGGGAAAATACACAAGAAGTTTGAAGAGGGAAAACATGATCAGAATAGATTATATGAAATAATTTTGTTTTATATAAATACAATTTTAAAGAAGAAAGAAAGAAACTGGTAACTGTAGTTGGTGAGGAGGGATCAGAGCTCTAAACTAGTCAAAGGAAACTTTATTTTATTTAGTTTTGTTTTTCAAAGCACAGTTTCTCTGTATAGTCCTTACCATCCTGGGCACACTATGTAGACCAGAATTGCTTCAAACGCAGCAATTCACACACCTCTATCTCCCAAGGGTTGGGACTAAAGGTGTGTGCTACTGCCCAACAAAATTATTTAAAATAAAATTTTAAGAAATAAAGAAACATGTAACTGTAGTTGGTGAGTGTGGATTACAGATGTAAGCCTGGGCCAGTGGGCTAAATAAGTATCAATACTCAAGAGTAAAACAGAAGACCCTTTGTGAATTGTAGCAGTAATCAGGGCTAGGAGAGCAGGTGGATGCCTGAGGATTTAAAATAAAACATGTGACATTCCCTCCAAAGATAGAATAGAATGTGTTCTGGTTGGCAAAAGCTACTGAGACATGAAACCATGAAGGGAACAGACATAGATAGGTTAGCTCTTTGCAATGAGTTTGGAAGTCCCTTCTTGAGCAAAGGGACAGGAAATTTGAGGGCTTTTGTTCCTTCGAAGAAGATAGTCACCTCATTCAGTTTCACCAATCTGCTGAGCAGACTTAACACCTTATACATATTTTCTTTTAACTTATGTATGTGTCTGTAGTTGCCTGTAAAATACAGAAAACCACCTGCTATGCATAGCCTAGGAAACTACTCAGTGGCCTTCCCTGTGGCTCTGACAGCATTGGCTGTCTCGGAGAATCACCTTAAGGACATAAATTTAGAAACTGCAACACATTGTCATGGCATCTGACCTGATTCTCATCACCTGGAGATTGCTTAAAGGAATCCCCAGTCATTTGTGTTACATGCACGGTGATGCTGTTAGAATGGTACTCTTGTACTTTGAAGATGATAACTAAATCTAGGTTCCATATGCCAAATATAGCCTGTCGCCAGATGGTTATAAATCTGTTCTCATTTCTCCAAGGGAGTTCCTTTTAAAATTCATGACTTGAAAGAATTCCTTGTGCAAAAAGCATGGTAGCATAGCTCTATGCAGTCCTGTTAAAAAAGAAACAGTATTTATTTTCATAATTTAATACTCCATTTTAAAGAAATTTTTAAAAATAGCATAAAAATGTTTATCCTGTAGAAGAAACCTCTGAGTTCCATACATGAGCTTTCACTGCATTGTTTAAACTTAAAGCTGATTATAGGCAACAAGGGAAATATAACATGTATGGATGTAGCATTCATCTCTGAAAACATACATAAGTAACGAAATACAGGCAGAAGATTATAGTTAGGGATATACATATACATAACAGCAATTAATGGAAAAAATGAGGTCTTGAATTTAAAAGAAAACAAGAGTGTTTCAAATTTTAGAGAGGAATGAGGATAGGGAGTTATTTTATTTTATTATAATCTTAAAAATAGAAGAACAAAGGTGTTTGGACTTTTCCAGAACTGTTATCCTGTTTTGAGTGCATAATGACTTGTCTAAACTTTTTTTTGAATAGTCTTCATTTAACTGATGAATGCTTATTAGAAACATGAAAAAAGTAAAGGGAATGTTGTATTAAAATAAAGTATTTGCTCAAGATTGAGAAATAAGTAAGGCTGCTTTAAAAGCTAAGAAGGAATGTGGGACATATAATTTTGACACTGAGAGACTAATTTTTTGTATTATTTTTTGTGAAAAAAAAAAGACTATAGAATATCAGTGACAGTACAAGCCATAAGGATGAGAGGTGGGAGTCACAGACGTAGCAAGGTCAGGAGTAGCAGCTAATTTACAGAAAGATAAGAAGAACTCAGAAAGTGTAAAAATGTGTTCTTGGAACTGCAAAGAGAGCTGCAAATCACAGGCTCCAATCCACTGTAGCTGACCTCTTCGTGAGACAGATACATTTAGTGGAAAACAGGAAATCTCTAATGTACTGCCTCCCTAAGCAAAAATAACAACCCATTAGGCAAAGTAAATTGTTCTTTAAAAAAATTAAACCAAATCTATTAAACTGCAACACAAGTAAAAATGTGACAAAAGTTAAAAGAAAATACTGAATAATTTATAATTAATTTAAAAAATCACTGAGAGTCATATATGGCAATAACTTACTTTATACTATGTTTAGTGAGCTTATATTACATTTTAATTAATTTTATATATGTACATTTATATGTATATATATATTTTATGATAAATAGTACTTTGTAAATACAAGTATTAACTTATAATTTCATGGAATTTAATACAAACTAATGCACTTTTAAAACAATGCTTTAAACTTTGTTATTCTAAAATGTAGGTACCTTTATTATTCCTAGTTTCAACTCTACTCCTAAATTTAAATACTTGTAAAAAAACGAATGCATATGTCTTGATTGAATTGCTTTGTCTCCAAAATTAGTACCAGTAAGCATGGTCTCAACACCACAAAATACCTGAAGGTAAAAAACAAACTAAAATGTTTCATTTGGCTCACAATAGTAAACATCTGATTCTGTGGGTGCTTGCCCCTTAGTTGTGAGCCTGTGCCAAACAGTAGCATCACGGAGGGGAGGGTAAAATGGAAGAAAGTACCTTCCTTTTTGCCATGATAGGAGGGTTGAGGAAAAAGATAACCTACATATCCATGTGTCCAACAAACCTTACTTTCTAATTGGACTTCATCAGAATATATTCTATGTAGATGTGAATTCATCAATGTATTCATTCAATGAGTAATGATTTATCCTTAATGACCTCTCACCATCAAAGGCACTATCACCTGAAAGTCAGTTTATTAACCTAAGGATATTTCAGGAGAATTCTTCCTCATAGCGAACCACAACATGGGGGAATTCTTCTCCAACACCTGACTTTGTATTCTGCCTCATCAGATATAATTGTGGACCACAGAAAACAATGGTTTGAAATTTAATATACATGCTACTCTAATAATTATTTATTCAATTTAGGGAAATAACAGGGGACTTAGGTTAAATAAAATATTTAAAAGTTCAGAAGTTAGGACTTGAGTGTTGGCTTAGTGACTAAGAAAATTTGCTCTTGTAGATGATTTCATTTTCAGCATCTGCATGATTTCAGCTCCTTCTCAGTCCAGCTTAAAGGACACTGACTGGCACCCTCTTCTGTCATCCATTTAGCATCAGTCATACACATGGTGAACCTACATTCATGAAGATAAGGCACTTTTATACACAAAAAATAAAAAAAAAATG
Source organism: Microtus ochrogaster (assembly GCF_000317375.1). NCBI lineage: Eukaryota > Metazoa > Chordata > Mammalia > Rodentia > Cricetidae > Microtus > Microtus ochrogaster. The sequence continues at coordinate 17,571,709 of NC_022016.1, forward strand.
ATAAATCATTGTAATAAAGTTTGGGCATAGAGTCGTTTCTAGATATAGGGATGTAATGAAGTTTGAAAACAGAAATTTATAATAGTAGGTAAGATACTTCGGCTAAGATTATTATAACTTAATTCTAAACACAGTTAATAAATTAACTTTGATTTTATTGCTCATATTTATTTCGACTGAAAGACTAATTTTAACACTATAACTATTTATAAAATTTACCCCCTGAGAAACATAAGTTTATCTTTGTCCCATGAAGATAATTAACTTGAGGTCTGGTGGTTACTTCCAGAGAATATTAAATGGTTATTTTAGCTAGGTTCCCTAGTTCCTGGATTTATTTTCCAAAGTTTATGAAACTGTAACACCAACATACTTAACCCTTTTTCTTATATTGACATGTCATTCTTAATTAAAATGGGGATGAATAAAATATAAGCCAGAAAAACTGGAGGGAGGATCAATATGGCTGGACAAAGAGAGGAATATAATCATTCAGAAATGTATTAATTAAATTACTGCTTGGCCCTTTAGTTCTAGATTCTTATTGGATAACTCTTATAATATCTGGTACCCAAGGTATGGGATTAGAATTCACAAAAAAAAGGATTTTACCTTTACAACCATTGGCATAAGCCAGAGCTACATGTTACCAGAGTCATTACTCTACTGGCTACTGGGCTAGGTTTATTTTCTTCTCTTTTGTCTGGGTCTTCCTGAACCCCCTTCTTGCAATGCTGCCAAACTAGATAGATGCTTTGAAATCTAGTCAGGTTTTACTGTTCTACACAAAAACAATAAGCCTCATATCCTCATTATCATCACAGACAGACTTGGTAAACCAATTGGGAATTCCTAAAAGGAAGGAATTAGTTAAAAGAGAGAGCTTTTTCCCACTTTAAAAAATTGGAAGCATTATCACAGTAGAGGTATTAAATCTCTGTATGACAATATGCAAGATAGTTTGAAAATTGAGTGATTCGAGAGGTTATCCTTTCTTCAGTGCTTGTTTTGGCTGCTTTTGTCAAGGACCCCTTGGCTATAGATGCATGAGTTGCTTTCTGGGAGCTCAACTCTCTTACACTGGTCCCTGGGTCTACTTCTATGTTAATTGCATGCTCTGTTGGCTATCATGACTGATGTGTCTTCAAATATTATATTAAAATACCTACATACTTAAAAAAGAAAACTGAGTGATTAAATGAGAGAATGAATAATTTAAATGGGATTTATGTAATGTCAATTCTAAACATTATTGGCTTTATTATGTTTGTTTAATCATTAAAAATGTCGGTTAATCTGAGAGCTAAGATATAAATTTTAGAAAAACTTATTAAAATAGATCATAAAGATATTCGAATCTGGAGGGAGAAATTTAATTAAGAACCAATTTCATCATTCATTATGGAATAAAAAGAAAGAGCATAATGTTTTCAAGCAATCAACCTTAATATATCCAGTAACATTGCAGGAATTGACAAATGATAGAAGCTCTGTAAGAACTAAATGGACTCCTGTGCCAATATTAGATTCAAGTAGATGCAGGAAAGAAATAGTCTCATATGGCATGTATTCACCTTTTGTGAAGCAAGTGTTAAACTCATGGTCAGACTGTAATAGAACTATCCTGAAAGAATGGGTAGACTTAGGAAAGCTGTTTTAGAGATTGGTCCACAATTTCAATGGAATATTTGGTTCAGAGACGAGACTAGGACATTTGAGCAATGGAATAGAGCTAGAGGTGTAGAAATCTCCCAAATCAATTTGTCGTAGAAGGAGATTATGCTAATATTAAAAGTCAATCCATATATGATGGTCACATTCTGGCCTTTTGTCATGCAGCAACTTTAAATACTTGAGGCAGAATTGAAAAAAGTAAGTTTAAATCCTTTACCAGTGTCATGTAGAGCTTAAAAAAAAACCCACAGATTTCTTACAAAGATTGACTCCAGCAGTAAATAAAATGATACCAAATTTAGAAGTTAGACAAACAATAATTGAATCTCTGGCTTTTGAAAATGATTATTCTCAATGTAAAAGGATAATTAGTACACTAAAGGCAAAGTCAGCACCTTTGGAAGAATGAATTTGAAATACAATTAATCCTAAATCTCATGACCATGATGATCCATGGATAGGAGAGGCAATTTCCAGAAGCTTGAGGAAAAATCAAAATACCAAGTATTTCAATTGTAGTAAGCAAGGTCAAATTAAAAGGGATTTTATACAGGACATTCCTAGAAACAATGCTTTTTATAAGCATAATCCATTCAGAAAGCCCCTTACTTCAGGATTATGCAGAAGATGTAGCAAAGAAAGCATTGGACTAATTAATGTAAGTCAACAAAAGATATTTAAGGTAATCCATTGCCATCAGGAAACTCCTTGAGCTTTTCTCTCAGGCCCCTATGCCAAACTAAGTACAGTTGTTCACTGTTATCATAAGGAAGACTTTTCCCAGAGCAATTAAAGAACCTAATACTTTTTGTGGTAAACCATATTCCTTTGGATATTAGAAAAGCTATAGAAGAGAGAACAAAAACTTCAGAAGAAACCATAAGTGAGCATTTTGGCAAACTTCTATAAATGAATAAAGACCAAAATTAAAAAAGATGAATAAATGATATTATCACTGAAGGATTGGAAGACACAAGTAATTCACCACAATCTTGGCATACAAATTGGCCTCTACCGGATTTATATGTTCAACTATTAGGAAGTAACTCAAAGAGTAATCAAAGGAATGAAATATGGCAGATGGATGTATTCCATTCTGTAGAATTTGGAAAACTAAAATATGTACAGCACACCATTGATACCTATTCAGGTTTTCAGTTGGCATCTGCTTTGAGTTTGGAAAGGTTGATTCAGCAATCACACATTTGCTAAAGATTATGACTAGCCTGCTTATACCTGCACAATTAAAGACAGAGAATGCTCCAACATATGTCAAAAAATGAAACAGATTTTTACTTATTATAATATAAAGCATAGTACAGGTAGTATACCATATAATCCTACAGGGCAGGCAAGGTTAAATTGAACACTAAAAGATATGTTAAGTAAACAAAGAGTGATAAGAAAGACCTCAAGAAATTGATTGCATAATACTTACTAACTTTGAATTTTCTAAATGCTAATGAGAAAGGAGCAACATCTGCAGACAGACAATGGATAGTAGAAAAAATATGGAATTATATCAGCCAGTATACTTAAAAGATATATTCATATCAAAGTGGAAACCAGGACTTATGTTATGTTAGGAAGAAGTTTTACTTTTGCTTTCACAAAAGAAAAGCTATGGACACCATCAAAATTGATAAAGATTCAATTTAAATAAGAGATACCCCTTAATTAGAAGCGATGATAGTTTAGCAAAAGCATGACTGTTTAATATAAACTAACATAGAAAGCTAACACATTCCTTTTATTTGATCAGATATAACTTACCTAAAGAGGATCTCTCCTCAAAACTTACATTGGGGAAGGGTTTTGTTTTTGTTTTTTCAAGACAATGAAGATATCCAGTAAATACATACATACATATATATATATATATATATATATATATATATATATATATATATATATCCTGAAAAAAATGTCTCAAGAAAAACAATAAATTTGCCTACTGATATATTACATTTCCAAGAGGATAAAATTTTAAACAATCTTGCCAAATCTATACGCATTTGATGTAATTGGTCTTTATGTAGTCCCTTTCTAATTAGAAATTAAAGCTGATTTTGGAGTTGGAGTGTGGCTCTTTCCTTCTTTAAACCCACACATGTTTGTCAAAGTAAAATTCAAAATCTCTGGCTCATGTCAGAAGTGCCACCTGATATGGGACAGAAGAAAAACAGAAATTTAAGGACTATTTTATTGCCACGAATCTCATAATTTTTGTTTTTGCTTTGAATCATTAACAGATTTTCTTAAGTCATAGATATCTCAAAATTTATGAAATTAATTATTATGTATTTTAAAGTTTTTATCATGATACTAATAGTCATATAGAGTACTAACAAATTTTAGAAAAAAAAGCTTTATTGAGTTTTTATGTACATGATTTTGGGTTAGAGTCTCTATTAGTGTTTTCAGTGAAACACGACCATGCCTAACAGCAACCTTTTAAGTCTCCATTGGACTGATATGTATTTGAACATTTTGAGTCAAAAATCAATGGCATAAATAGTATACACTCAGAAGAAAACAGTTATTTCCTTTGTATCTGTACCAGTAAGGGGTGAGAAGGGCACATTCTGTGAGCTATGGGGAAGCACAGCCATTGTGAAGCCTTGGATAAAAGGATGCAATAGGAACAACTGGGTAACTGCAGGTGGTGATGTCAGCCAGTAGTTTTCACTCTTCTCCAGAATTCTGACCTTGTCTCTCCCCTCTTTTTACCCCTGTATCTCCAGAAACTCTACGTTTGTCCACTACTGACTCTACAGCTTATTTTGGATCTTGTGGACTTCTATGTCCGTATAACCTCTCCAAATGTATAAATAATAATCACATCTCCTATACCAAACATGATTATTTTTTATGCATAATCATCTCCACTTTATTTAATAATTTAGGTGTTGACATAGTGGCATGACCCATAAGATATTCCGGAGCTCAGCAGTCTTGATGGAGAGCAGTGAATAAAAGAACACTGCTAGAATTGCCTGCAAAACACTGGGGAGTGCACGGAGGAAACACTGAATGTGTGGGCTTCCAAATCATATTATATCACACAATGATGATATAATATGTGAATACCAATAACAGGGAATGTCTGCTACACATATCCTAGACAGTGAAACTCTCTGGAGCATAGAAAGAGTATTTGAATAATGTTTAGGGGCTTAATTCTAACTTCTAGTGTAATTTTCAAAATTGCAAGCTCCATGTATCCTACAAACTACACAGACTGCCTTATTATCTACTTCCTGGTCTTCTATTCCTTTGATAGAGGTAAACCTAACTACATAAAACAATCAAATACACTGAGGTAGAGATTCACTTGTAACTATTTCTCAAGAGTAAATGAAATGTCTATAGAGAGTTAGAAATTTTGAATTTATCTCAATAAAATAGCTCAGTGACTTTACAGTTCAAAAATACTGTTTCATTATTTTGAAAAGGATATATAATGAACAAAACGATAGAAAGCAATAAAATATGAACCCAAAATAACTCATGGATACAAAGCCTAACGTGGGATTAAGATAAAACCAATCCTATCAATATTTGCTATATTTGATTTAAAAAGTGGTGGTTTCCACCTTTATTCCCAGCACTTTGGAACAAAGACAGGAAGATATCTGGGAGTTCTGGGTCAACCAGACCTACACAGTGAGACCCTGTGTCAATAAAAGAGAAGAAAAGAAAGGAAAAGAAAAGAAAAGGAAAGGAAAAAAAAGAAAAACATAGGCTCTGGACATGGACATTCTATATGGAACAAAACAGAAACTTGACAAATACCTTTTATGTCATGCTCAAAGAGCAAAATTAAAAATAACAAATCTATTAAAGTGAAATACACATATTACAAGTAATTCAATGATTTCAACATAAATATTTTTTAAAAATGTACAGCAATATTGACATAGCCTTACATAGTAAGTGTTCCCCGTGTGCAACTTTCCAGTATCTTTTAAATATAAATGGGTTTGCACAAGAAGAAATTTATATAAAAACATCCTAAATATTTTTCATAATCTCCAGAGAAAGTAATATATCATAATATTAGAGAAAAAGTGATTCAATAAAGTAAATATTGGCATATAATCAAGGCCAATTAATCAGAAAATGAGGAAGCTTTCTATACTTTTTGTAAAAGTATAGAAACATTGCTGTGAAGAAGTAATAGACACACATGCCCAGAATCTTCCCTTAGAGTGGCAGATGTTAACCAAAGAGGAATTATAACTAACATTCTGGAAATTCTTTGAAGCACAAAGCTTCATGTGGGTAAATTCCTTACTAGCCACCTGAGCTTGTCATAGTTTCCTGGGTTATGTTAAATAACAAAGGAATCTGAAGGAGAATTTTATATTGAACAGACAACAGAAAACTATTGCTACTCGTTTTTTTTTTCTTTTTAAATTTTTTATTGTTTTTATTGAGCTATACATTTTTTCTCTGCTCCCCCCCTTTGCTCTCCATATTTCTTCTACTTTCTCCCACGGGCCCCATGCTCCAAGTTCACTCAGGACATCTTGTCTTTTCCACTTCCCATGTCTATTAAATCCATGTATGTCTCTCATAGGGTCCTCTTCGTCATCTAGGTTCTCTGGGACTGTAAATTATAGGCTGGTTTTGCTTTGCTTTATGTCTAAAAGCCACTTATGAATGAGTCCATATGATATTTGTCTTTCTGAGCTGAGGTTACCTCACTCACTATGATACTTTCTAGATCCATCCATTTCCCTGCAAATTTTAAGATGTTATTTTTTTTTTCTGCTTTGTAGTTTACTGCATTGTGTAAATGTACCAAGTTTTTCTCATCCGTCAGTCAAGGGGCATTTAGGTTGTTCCCAGGTACTGGCTATGACAAATAATGCTGCTATGAACATAGCTGAGCACATGTCCTTGTGGCATGGTTGAGCATCCTTTCGGTATATACCCAAAAGTAGCATTGTTGGGTCTTGAAGTAGGTTGCTTCATAATTTTCTGAGAAATTGACATACAGATAATCAAAGTGGCTGTATGAGTTTGCACTCCCAGCAACAATGGAGAAGTATTCCCTTTATCCCACAACCTCTCCAGCATAAGTTTTTATCAGTGTTTTAATCTTGGCTATTTTTAAAAGTATAAGATAGAATCTCAGAATTATTTTGATTTGCATTTCTCTGATGGCTAAGGATGCTGAGCATTTCCCTAAGTGTCTTTCAGCCATTTTAGATTTCTTTGTTGAGTGGTCTCTGTTTAGGTCTGTACCCCATTTTTATTGTATTATTTGTTCTTTTGATGACCAATTTCTTGAGTTCTTTGTATACTTTGGAGATCAGGCCTATGTCAGATGTGGGGTTGATGAAGATCTTCTTTCATTCTGCAGGCTGCCATTTTGTCTTGTTGACTGTCCTGAAGCTTCTCGGTTTCAGGAGATCCCATTTATTAATTGTTTCTCTTAGTGTCTGTGCTACTTGGGTTATATTTAGGAAGTGGTTCCGTGTGTCAAGGCATTCAAGAGTGCTTCCCACTTTCTCTTCTATTAGATTCAGTGTCAGTGGTTTTATGTTCAGATCTTTGATCCATTTGAACTTGAGTTTGTGCATGGTGACAGATACTGATCTATTTTCATTCTTCTACATGTTGATATCCAGGTATGCCAGCACCATTTGTTGAATATGCTTTCTTTTATACATTTTATATTTTTTGCTTCTTTGTCAAAAATCAGATATTCATATGTTTGTGGATTAATATCTGGGTCATCTGATTTAATTCCACTGGTTCTCCTGTCTGTTTTCAATACTGAATCTCTGTAGAAGTATTTGAATTCAGGGATTGTGATACCTCCAGAAGTTCCTTTATTATACAGGATTGTTTTGACTATCCTGGATTTTTCTTTTCCATGTGAAGCTGAGTACTGTTCTTTCAAGATCCGAAGAATTTTGCTGGGATTTTGCTGGGCATTGCATTGAATCTGATTTGCTTTGGATAAGATTACCATTTTTGCTATGTTAATTCTACCTCCAAGAGCATGGTAGATCTTTCTATTTCCTAGAGTCCTCTTCAATTTCTTTCTTCAAAGATTTAAAGTTCTTGTTATACAGGTCTTCCATTTGTTTGTTAGAGTTACTCCAAGATATTTTATGTTATTAATATTGTGAAGGGTTGATGTTTCTTTGATTTCTTTATCAGCCCATTTATCATCGGGAAGATTCTAGCCTACGTCCATCCTGGGTCGCAGCTTCATCGAGTGTGTCTGCCTGGGAGCGGGGTATGGCGTCTCTCTGAGGCGTCTGCCCCCGAGAGCAGAGCTGTTGAGTCTCTCTGCTACTCGTTTTTTATTGACTAATTGAGTTCTACATTTTTCTCTGCTTAAATTAATAACTATTGCTACACTTATTCCTTCTAGTTCAAAGTAAATAATAGAAATAGTTATTAATTTAAGACTGATAAAGGTAAATTTTGTGTCCTAAAAACATGTAATAATGTGTTTCAAAATAATAACTGGGGCATCTTGATGACAGATCAACAATGTGGAGGACATATATTGGTCTATCCAAGGAAGATTTTAGAGGAGAAATGACAACCAACTCTCAAAAGGCTATATAGAAAGCTCCTGTTGCGACCTTTGACTACAGGACAGAACTTGGAGCTGTGGGGAGGACGGTGAGAAAGTAGAGGTGGATCTCATGTAGTCAAACAGAAAAGTACAAAGTTTGAGATGTATCTGAGCCAGCTGCAGGTGAAGCTGCCAAGGGCTATTTTTGGAAAGGGACATTATTGACATTTCTTAGGAGGCACAGATGGCTAAGGAGGAGGAAAGCACACTTGTCCTTGCTATTCCTGGTTTAGAACTGAGCCACAAAGATGAACGATCTCAGAAGAGGGAGGAATTGGTAGTCCTGGATTCCAGCAGTCAGCAAGAAAGTTAGAAACAGCAGAACCAGCAAACCTTCTCATCAGAGATATTAATGGAAATATTCCAAAACTAAATAATTCTTAAAAATAAAACAAAAGTAGCAACTATGAAAATTAGTCAGTTGAGATAAGCATAAAGAAGAGAGATTAGATAATCAGGTTTCTAATGAAACCAAATGTCTTGATGAATTTGAATTTAGCCTATATAGATCTGATCATTTTAAATTTTCTTCTAGTTTTTGTGATTTAAATGATCAAAATTCCTTTACAACACATAATACTGAATATAAAACTATACAACCTAAAACAGTTATGACATAGGACCAGGCAATGATCCATTGAGTAAATACCAAGGGGCAACTAGAATCAATATACAGTTTCATTTTGACTGTGTTCTATCAATCAGGCCTGCTCACCTGCCATATGTGTATGTAAGAGAAAGACAGGAGGAGGATATTTTTTAATTACTGTGTTCAAAATAACATATATTGTATCAAGGTTATATAAATATTTATGTTCTTTCTCCAGAAAAGGCAAATTCTGTCAACTCTATAATAAACAATTATCAAACTACTTTTTAAAATTAACCTTGATAGTAGATGTTTATTATGAGTTGAACAACATGTAACACCCACAGATTTTATTCGTCAGCTCAGAAATTAAGCTACATAAGTCTTGTTTTAGACTTCCAGGACCAGATGAATTCGTTGTACTTTGATGATGATCATGAAATCTTGGGCATTTGATCTTGTTGAAAATTTATACAGCAGATTGGTGTGATGTCTCTGTGGACAAAAGAACTTGTAGTCCAAGCCTAAGGAGTCAATTTTGGATCCATAGAACCTATGTAAATATACAGGTGTGCAGCCTGGCATCTGTATCAACAAGTTTCCACAAGCAAATGAAACACGGAGATATAAGAATGCCTAGAAGTTGCAGGCTACCTAGCCTGGTGTATACAAAGTAAAACAAAAGAAATCTTTTCTCCAACATGGAGAAACAGGGGAACCAGAAATGGAGGCTGTCCTCTGACCTCAACATGAGTGTTGTCTTATGTGTCCAACAATATGTACTCTCAAATGCAAATATACACAGAAAGAGAGAGAAGGGGAAATAGAGGAAAGAGAAAAACAGTGCTCAGAGAGGAGTCTTAGGGATTGTTTCTCTTCTGCCACCTTTGGAATATAAGAACTAAGTTCATGTGGTCAAGCCTAAAAGTAAGCACCTAAACTTGGTAAACTACCTCATCCATCCAAAATTTTACTTCTTAATTTTATTTATTTTACTATATCATAAAAATCAGTGTTATACCTAAGATCAAGCAGATGTTTAAAAAGATTGCATTTAGCAAGACTGGATATTAGTTAGACAATAAAGTATGCTCTTTCTTGAAGATGTCACGACATACCACCTTCTACATATTAGATGTAAATTAATACCTGAAGCATTCATAAATATCTGTGGCCTCTATGTATGGCAACATAGTTTGCTTTATTCACTCCATGACTGCAATATTAATTCTCTCTTGTCACTTCCAGTGTCAATAGTTTCAATTAAACAAGCCCAAGAATGAAGTTTACTATAAAAGTGTACTTCAGGGTACACTAAAAGGGATTGTGTGCAGACTTCAGCACATTAAACCAGGTTTTTATACAAACATACGCCAGCTGTCAGTGACTAAAGCTCTTTATTGAATTTTGTGAGCAGAACAGCTTATATGTGCCCAACAAATACAATATTACACATAAGATAGATTATTGCCATACTGCAATGGAAAAAATTCAAAACTTCATGTGTGTGAAGACATATTTTTTGTATATTTCTTTTGTTTATAGTCAGCAAAGTCTGTTTCAGGGTGTTTGTAATAGAATGGAAATTCTTATTAGAGATAAAAGCATGTTTGTTTGTACTGAAAATAAAAAAGCTTAAAATAAAAGAAAAAGAAATATCCAAAATATCTATCTCTGGCTGTCAAGCTAAAGGTATATGTGACACACTGGCAGAAGGGACTTACAGCATCATGGAAATGGACTTGTGCTACCAATGATTAGGTACAATTTATGTTCTGTATGTTCTAGAAGATGTCTTATTGTGGTCCATGAAAAAAAGTATAAACACTGAATCATGGTCCTTAAAGCAGCCAGATGGTACAATTGAGAACGGTGTGCAAATCTAGGAGCACAGTGTATTGCTGTTTTTATAAATCCCCTTTTAATAGCTTAAAGTAAATAGAGACTAGTTTTTATCTGGTATGCGTTAGTAAAATGACATCATATTCTTTGAAGCTTATCTGGTCACAGTCTGTTTCCGGACACCACAGTATGTCTGCTCCAAGAGAAGAGCTGCCTTGGAACACATAGTTCCCCATCTCTCCTTGATCCATAGGACATGGTGATTAGTATGTTGTGGCAGACAGCAATTGTCTCAAAAGGTAAAAGTACAGATTCTGAAAATTCTTTCTAATTAAGAATAAAAGAAACTACAAAGACAAGAAAAGCTTCTACTTGAAGACACTAGATAAAATATTTTTAACTGCTTTAAAGATGGATCTGTAAGTTTATAAGAAAGTAAGTGAAGTCAGCAGGGTCCAAAGAAGGCCAGAACAGAATGTTACAAATAAAAGCCTTGCAAGACTGAAGGTATCCGTAGGCTTATAGCAGCATTTTTATGTTGAGTCTTTCATGCAAAGTGCTACATGCAAAGCTGCTGTGATGAAGAAGATACATTTTCTTTCAGCCCTTTAGAAAGGCAGTGCTGGTGTATGCACACTTTGTTTCCAGACACTTTCTGTCTCAGAACCGGCTTATACCATAGAGATTGGACTTCTATTGAATAAGTTAATTTCCAACATAGGCATTCCTCCTTATTCAACATGATGTAAAGATTCTTTTCATAGTGGGATACAGCTATGTCAATTAAATAGAGAAAGGCAAGACTTTTGATTTCTTATAGCTGTTAAAGAATTAAGGTCACATAGGAATCTTGGAGACTGTAAAATTACAGCTATAAGGGAAACATCTGTGACAAAGGAGATAATTATACCAAGGTTTTGTAGGCTTTGTTTGGACTAGCTAACTTTTACAAATTTTTTAAAAAATTTGAGACTTTTCCTAGATTTGTGGTGTCTAGCCCTTGGATGGCTTGTGCATATTGTCTTGGAGTACCAAAGTTCCCCCGAAGTAGAGGTAGTATATGGGTTACTTCAATCAATTATTGACTGGTTGTGTAATAATGATGCTACAGATGTAGTCCACACCCTTGAGTATGCTAAACAAGTATGTTACTAGTGATTTATACCCCCAGTTAGAAAACTGTGTTTCTTTACATAATCAAGAAAGGGAATAGATAAGCATTTAGGTAGAATTCAGTACCAGAAAAAGACAGTATTAAGAATTCTATCCACCTGCCATATACTAAATACAGGCATATACAAAAATATGCTATCCCCACAACATAATGTTAAAGTGAATAATATTGAACAATGATGGAAATAAGCAATTTGGAAAGTATATACACGTAATTCCAGAATGAAGACTTCTTTTTTGGCCACACTCAAAAATTTGGGAAAATGTTCACTGAGTGTGCAGAGCTCCATTATCAGAGGCAAGACTCATGTTCACAGGTAGTAGGGAAGAAGTCTAGAAGTCAGACTGCAGGAACCTCTGATTAGGGGTGAAAACAATTTTAGGACATTATACGAGTCTGTCTCTGCAAGCTCACTTTCTACAGCCTAGCTACCCAAAGTGACCGCTCCAATCCTATGGCTCCAAGCTACTTAAAATCCCCACAATTGTAATGAAACTGGTCACATGAACCCATGGAATCTTCCCACACGCCATTTTACAAGGACTGCCCTTGTTGTTAGCTTTCCTTCTAAAATTCTGAACTTAACTGAGCATGGGAGATATGCATGTTAACATGAATGTACTTAGGATGTACCCAAGTAGAAGTGACTCCCTTATATGAATATATATGGGATTTAGCAATTAATTTGCAAGCCATTCTTTGTTAAGGAGAGGCACTCCATTTTTAGAACTATGCTCCATTCTTTTTCTGTTTCTTTCTGTCTCTGTGTGTCTGTCTCTCCCTTGAACTTCAAATAAGAAATATCTCCGAAATACTCAGGTATTTGAAGACCAAACCAGTTTTAAGAAGGTGTCCCAGGATTACTGGAGGAAGTGGGAAGAATATCACCGAGGACAGGCTTTAAGAGTTTACTTTCTTGTTTGACATCTAGTCCTCTATCTCTTTCTTTTTTTCAGCTGAAGATATTCTCTGTCATCATCTTGCTCTGACTACTGGCTTCCACATTTCCTTCTTCATTATGAACCCCGCCCCCCCCCCGGACTGTAAGCCAAAATGTAATCTTTTCTCTAAATTTCTTTATATTATGATATTTATAGCAGCAACAGAAAAGTAACTATTATGCTCCTCTACCTGAAAACAGTAAAAAAAATTCTTCTTCACTTTTTCTTGTCTTGGCTGTGCCTATTTTATATATTTTATTGACTCCAAAAAAATGTTGGAGCCAATCATTTAAAATGTTTGCTTAGACTTACTATTGAGAAGTTTGTGGGCAATGTCCTGTAGATGCCTTTGTGTCAGTAGAGTGAATCATTATGGCAGGATAGCATGGCAGAATAAAATTTCAGTCAAGTACCGAACCACAGCTCGGGATTGTTTAGTTTCACTTATTAAAAAAATTTAAGATTATGATTTAATTTAAAAATTTCTCTATCCCCTTCCCTCCCTCAAACTTTACCATATTCACCTTCCCATTCTTTATCACAATCATGGCTGCTTTGTTCGCTAATGGTTATCACATACATATATATATACTAAATATAACTTGCTTAGTTCTTTTAATCCTACCTGCATGTATGTTTTCAAACTTGACCATTTGGCACCTGACAATACATTAGTATTCTCTTCCCTGGAGCTTTGCTCCACAAGATCAAACCCTTGCTACTCTTACTGAGGCCAAGAATGAGTGTCTGCATAAGTCATAGCCTCTAGAGAGGAATATACTCCTAATACTCTCATAAAAGATATAATATTAAACCAATTCCTAACAATTTACTGTTATAGCCATAGATTAGTGTAATTCTCAAGCCATATCAGACAGGTTTCTATTAACAGTAGTTGGTTATTAATATAGAAACCCATAACTGATAAAATATAGATAATAAGAGACAGACGTTGGAGTGTTCTGCCTTAAACAGGATATATGTACCACATTCCCTCTTCCCAAACATCAAAAATCATGGAGAAAATTTTTGATAATATTTTAAAAGAAGTGGTGAACACAGGGCTTTGTTCAAGATCAGGAAATACTTTGTTTTCAAGTTAAAGCACAAGACTAAATAGATTATTCATTCATACACCACATTTGTAATGTAAGAACTTAAATTAAGATTATGATAAATAAAAGAATTAGAAGTACTTACAAAATTAATCATATGGAAAATTGCAAGAGAAGGTTGAATTGATAGAAAACAATGAAAGATGGAATGTAAAACAAAACTGAAATAATTTGCTGCAAAAATGTATAACAGACTTGTCACTTTGATAGACAGGAAAAATGAACTCAAGTTAGTTAAAAGAATGTATAGAAAGTGAAATAATAAAATCACAACACATTGAAAGAAAGGGTAGAATATATTATGTAAATAGACTTAACATTTGTGAAGTTGCATTCCAAAACAGTGTGAGGGTTATCAGACAGATTAATATATTTGATGTAAACACATAACGCCTGAGCAGCTCCCAACTTGTACAAAAAAAATATCAAACAACAAAAACAACAACAAAAAACACTTATATGGGGTTCTCCTCTTTATGCTGTATACCATTGTTGAATAACGAAACAACCTTGGCCTGTTGATAGGGCAGAACTTAGGTAGGCAGAGGGCAGGGACTAAACAGCATGCTGAGAGAAAGGAGGCAGAGTCAGGGAGAAGCCATGTAGCCCTGTCAGAGAAAGAGGCTGGAACTTTAGCTGGTAAACCACAGCCATATGGCTATACACAGATTAATAGAAATGGGTTAAATTAATATGTACGAGTCAGCCAATAAGATGCTAGAGCTAATAGGACAAGCAGTGATTTAATTAATACAGTTTCTGTGTGATTATTTTGGGACTAAATGGCTGGGAACGATACAAGCTGCCTCCTCCAATAAAACACATTGTACAACAGCTATGAGAAATGTGAAGAAAACCAAACTGAATAAATACAAACAGATAAGTAAATGAAACTCCACATACTATCACCAAACTATCAAAAATCTAGAAAAAAAGAGACAGGGAAAATTCAAATAAAAAATGCAGCAACAAATAAAATGACATTGCTAAAAGTGTATTTGGACAGCAGGACTTGTAGCCAACATTCTATAAGAAATCTGAATTACTTTTAAAAAGTTCTAAAGCCACAAATATTTAGGCATAGACTATGCAAAGTAATTTCAGAAGTACTGATGGATAAGAAAATGTTATAGGATAAATATTCCAGGTAAAGAAAAGAAATCAGAGAAAATAATATACACTTGTTTAAGAGAAATCATAAGATGTATAAAAAACAAGAGATGTATAAATATGCCAGAGAATAAAACAAAGAATAAATATGTCAAAGAAAAATAACAATTACCTTCTAATATATAACATAAACAGAAGTGAAATTTATGATTATTGTAAAATGAGGACATAAGACCATATTAAAGCATATCCATTCAGATTTGGTATGACATTAATTGTAGTACACTATGAAATATGTTGTGTGTTACCCCATGAAATATTAACTATTATAACAAACACATGCCATAATTAAATATTAATCATTAAAACATACATGGAGGATATATAGCTAGATGTTAACAAAGGAGATAATGTTGCATCAAATTCTATTAAGTTAAACATTAAAAAAGACAAATATTTGAGTAACAGATGGCCAAAAAATAACAGCTAATACTAATATGATAAAGTTCAACTATGTCAATAACTTATCTAAGTTAGTGATAAATAATATTAAAACTGGAGATTATTATATAAGGTCTTTAAAGGCTATTTAAAAAGAAAACATTAAATAGAAGGATAGGCCAACATTATAAAAGATAGCATCTTTTAATTCTATGATTCATTTTTTTTCTTTCTCTTTTTATTTTATTTATTTATTTATTTATTTATTTATTTATTTATTTTGGTTTTTCGAGACA
>NC_022016.1:17587624-17592237 GCF_000317375.1 Microtus ochrogaster
CCCGGCTTAATTCTATGATTCAAAATAAATTCCAAATGAAGGTAATTGGCATGACTATAAAATTAGACAATTAAAAGCTTAATATATACTTCTAAATCGGAAGGTAGAGAATAATACTTCAAAACTGTGATTGGAACTTCAACTGATGACATTGCAGTATAAGTGATCACTGATAACTCAGGTTATCTAACCTATCAAGCACCTTACTACAGTTTATCTTGTATTATATTATGCTCCTCAAAATATTCCCAAAATACTTCTACTAGGAAAATTTCTCCAATATAATATTGCTTCAAAACAATTATAGACTCCATATAAATATATCAACAAATATCCCATACTCATGGACTCTAATAATCAGTTATCTTCATAGAAATGCATAAGTGGAATATGTTGGAACACAATTTATCAATGCAAAGATTTCTGAGACTTTGTGAGAAGATGCCAAATAAAAAAGACAAGAGTCTTGTAATCACTGTTATTCCATAACATAGGTTGTTCTTAGAATGTGTGAAGGAGAAGGCGTAAATCAAAAACAATCCCCCACCAGTTTAGAATTATGATTAATAGAATGGTTATTTATTTAAAGGGGAAAAAACTTACAGATCACCGTCCCAGACAACAGCCCTCTGCGCAATCAGGAAGGGAGTCTAGTCGACAAATGCTGAGCAGGAAGTAAGAGAGATCGAGAAGGGAAGTGGCCGCTTTTTTAAAGGGAGAGAGACCACGCCCCAATGGGCTGGTATCTCAGCCGATATTGGCTGGAGGAGCGGAAGGACCTCCCGCAACAAATATGCTTCTGTGCTTATCCCAAAAATAAAAATAGGAATGTGTTTAACTTATAATATCCATCCATCTTACCCATTATTTTTCAAAATGGTGTTTCCAAGTAGAGTTGTCCGTGCTACAGCCTAAATTCACCTGGTGTTTCCCTTGTTACTATAATACCACTTGAACTCAAGTGAATTTTGCTCATATAATCTTAGTTAACATTCAGTATGGTCTCAGAACATAAATTGTCTGGTACCCCAAATAATGTTGACTCTTGCATGACACTTTAATCTGTCTCATTTTTTAGAGCCACTCTCCTTGGTTCATATTAATTCCAAAAGCTACAATAAGACCACTACTACAATTTGTGTCAAATCTAAAGCAAGATTGACTTTTAATGGAGTGCAAGCAGCAGCTGGACAGCAACTAAGTCAGGTTAAAAAAACATTTCAAATCTATCTCTTTGGTCCATTTTATGGAGTAAAATCACAAGTAGTTTTACCTAAGGAAGAGAAGGTCAATAAGGAAATACAAAACCAACTTAAAACCGTCATCACATGGTCACACACTATGGAATTGGGGAGAGGTTGGGGATGGCAAGGGTATTCTAAAAACCAAATCAAGGTCATGTTTTGGGAAGGTAAATTCTAGAAAACAGATAGCAACTCAGCACTCACAGTAAAAAGAAACTTATTTTTAAAAATATAGCATAATGACTCCTGCCTTCAAAATGTAATCAGGCAGATTTCTTATTAACCATACTAAATGAAGCAGTCACAGTGAGAAAATTTAACTGGAGAAAAATATTATTCTATGAAAATGTAAGATGTAAAAATTTAATGTTATTTGCACTGAACATATTTTATGAATTATACTGCAAAATTAAGTAGTTCTAGTACAGTATTTTGGTTTAGTGTGATAATATTTAAAGTTTAAATTTTTGATATAATACATCAATTATAAAAAAGAAAAATATATAATTATTTTGCCATTATGGAAAAACATCTTAATTCACACCAATATGGTTTAAATTAATAAATTTATAATTAAAGGTTTATTAAAATGAATTAGTAATAATAATAAAATAAACACAAGAAATTAAGCAGCATGTATTCCCTGTTATCTCAACTCTACCTATATTTTATTTCAGGCATGAGGATCAATAATGAAGAATTTTATGGATTTAAACCAAAGAGATTAATTTTTTTTTCAAGGAAAAATAAATTAACTTTAGAAACAATCAGAAAAAAATTAGAGCTTAAAAGTTTAAAAATCATTGCACATTGAATAAAGCTAGTCACAAAGACCATACAATTTAACAGTACTTGTCACATTGTGGAGCCATTCCCCCTTATGCTTGTTTAATACCAAGAAACTATAAAGGAGGAATGTGAGAGTCAGGAAATTCCAGGATGGTCCTCAAGATATAGGAATTAAAGAATTTACGAGTCTCAGGGTGTTCCTACAATTGACCATAACCATAAGGCTCCTCCCATACTAATCTCTACAAAAACTCATTGGTATACAAGTCTGAATTTTGGTGGTATTACTACTTTAACCTTATTTTCATTTCTTATCTGTGGTAAAATAAATGTTTGTTCAATTCTGCACAGAAGCAACAGTGCTCTACAACAGTAACAATAAATAAAACCATTATTAATGCTAAAATAAATGAGAATAAATATATTTTGGAATTTACATTTTAAAATAATAAATAATTAAATGAAATTTAAATTTACCTAATAGAAATTACATGAAGCTATCTGAATAAAAAATCTTCTAAATATTTTAAATTATATCCATATTATTAGACAGATGATAGAGGTAGAAAGATGACAGATAATTGATAGATGAAAATCTGAATGATAGGAAAACAATTTTCATTTAAAATATATTAATTACTTCCAAATATTTTAAAATATTTGCTTTTATAATTATGTATTTCTGTGTGTGTATACAAATGTATAACTTCAGTTGCATTCAAAGTTCAGATGAGTGTGTTGGAGCCCCTAGAGCTTGAATTAGAGGCAGATTATAAGTGCCTGACATAAATTCTGATAACAAATCTTGGGTCCTCTTATACATTTTTAGCTCTTGAACCATCTCTCTATGTTTCGAAATACTCTTTCAAGTTAGTAAAACTGCTTTATTACTTGAGTTTAAGAATACTTTAAAGAGTTTAAGGTCAGCTGGTCTACAAGATTGTAAATCTCTGTCTCAGAAATTGAAGAGAGAGAAAGAGAGAGAGAGAGAGAGAGAGAATACTTTAGAAAAAAACCTATTTAACTCAAAAAGTAGGGTTAAGAAGACGTAGTTACTCTTGGAATATAAAGTGTAGCATGTGCTCTAATACGTTCTAAGAATAAAAGCTCTGATTCAGACATTAGGGAAAATGCTGAGAGATCGGAGAGTTGAAAGAACAAGTCCCAGTAACACCTTTACTCACAAACTTCCCAGCCAAAAAGAGATTGAGTTTCTTTGTTATCCCACCTTATCCACCTTATCACTTCATTTTTCTGCCCAGTCATATCACTTCCTGTCTGTCTGTTCAGAACTCCAGACATTCATGAATAAATAGTGGTTAGTTACACTCTCTGATCTTCAGGTAAGTTTTATTTGTAAAATCAAGAGAGCACCATATTTCCCATTTTGTCTAAAAATTAAAAAGTTAATATAAAAACTAATAAAGTAATAAGAAATTCGATATTAAATAGTACAATAACTATATACAATATATACTGGCAATAATTACATTAACAAAGTCTAGCCATTAACAATTGACAAATTCAGGGAAAATGCTCCATTATCTATCCTATTTTGATGAGTCTAAAGTCTTGTACCTAATTTACTTGCTGTCATAATTTAAACTTAAATTGTCATTCAAAGCTACCTTTTGCTATATATCAACCTTACACACTTTACAGTTTTTACAGAATTTTGTTTCTGATTATTGCACATGAGGAAAACTATAACAACTATCTAATTTTCAACTCTCTCAAAGACCCGATAAGGAAATATTAACTGAGTAAGCAGGAAGTACAAGCAAGTATCTCCCCCAAAAAAAAGTTAAAAAATGAGAGGCAGCATGCTGCCTGGACAGTCACGCAAAGCTCCTCTATAATGTTGGGGCAATAATATTCAGGTTAAAGGCCTAGAATTGACAGATTTTTCTACAAAGCAGGATTTTTGAAGGACTGTCATGCCTGGTCTTTACAAGGTTTGGCTATCACTTCCTTTTGTGGCCTCTTTGTCGAATTAGGACAGCATACTGTCTGCAGTTGAGGCAAGGACATTTTCTTGCTCAATGGCTTACTTTTGCCACAAAATAAACTCCATGGAGACTTTCATGATGCCCCTAATCTTCTCTGAAGTAAACTGGTGCTACCAGGAGCACAAATGTCTCATTTTCATAAAAAAGAACCTATGTTACTAAAACATCCTAAGTGCCATACTCTGTAGATCTCTGAAGTATTTAAAGATGATGTGACTATTTAAATACACCTTTGTTTGACCTTGAAAATATATGTAATATGGCTACAAGTTTAATTATAATTACTAACCTGTATTTTTTATATTGAGCAGTTGGTAATAATAACTTTCAAGAACTAGAAATTTGGCCCCCCTCCTCTCTTTGGCCACATAACATCTCCCAGCTTAGCCTGTTTGGGTGCTGGGACCGAATCCCAATCAGGAGGGCAACCAGGAGGGCGGTAGTTCCTTTGTCTCAATAGCCTGCCTACAGCAAGCAAGGTAGGCCCTTTGTGTACAAGCTACCCAAGCAGCACAGAGATCCAATCTAGGCACCAGGAGAGCCATCATTGGGGTGAGTGAGTTTCTGACCC
>NC_022016.1:17592537-17593304 GCF_000317375.1 Microtus ochrogaster
GGGAGCCAACAGGGAGGGTGGTAGTTCCTTTGTCTCAATAGCCTGCCTGCAGCAAGCAAGGTAGGCCCTTTGTGTACGAACTACCCAAGCAGCATGGAGATGCGATCTAGGCACCAGGAGAGCCATCACTGGTGAGTGACATCACTGGGAAGGTACATCAGTGGGCAAGAGACCTGATCCTGTAAAAGAAGATCCATAGGGGACCATTCGGAGGAAGAGATGGGCAGGCACCAATGCAGAAATTCACCCAACAATCTGAAAAACAACATGGAACCACCAGATCCAAGCGACCTTACAATAGGAGGACATGAACACCTTAATCATGAAGAAGTAGAAAAAATTGACTTTATGAAAGTGATAGAGGCCCTTAAACAGCATGTAAAAAACGCCCTTATAGAAATGGTTGAGAAGTATAACAGAAAGTTTGAAGAACTGAGTAAATCAGTGAATGATTCCCTAGGAAACCAAGGAAAAACAATCAAGCAGATAATGGAAACAGTTCATGTCTTGAAAACTGAAATGGAGGCAAAGAAGAAAACACAAACAGAGGGCTGGCTGGAAATGGAAAATCTAGGTAAATGAATAGAGACTACAGAAACAAGCATAACCAACTGAATACAAGAGATAGAAGAAAGACTCTCAGATTCTGAAGATACCATAGAGAAAATAAACACATTGATCAAAGAAAACAGCAAATCCAACAAACTCTCATCACAAAACATTCAGGATTTCTGGGACACAATAAAAAGACCAAACCTAAGAATAAT
>NC_022016.1:17594747-17596853 GCF_000317375.1 Microtus ochrogaster
ATAGCTTATTAACAGATCTTAGATATGTTAACATTCTCCATTTTTCAGATTTCTTTTTATCAGAAAACATAGGAGAATTCCCAGGGTTTGTTGATTCTTCAGTATGCTGAGCATTTAATGCTCCTACACCAACTATTCTAAGATATGCAATTTTTCTATTGTTTAAAGCCATTGTGAACCCCGCAAGGATATGTCTGTTAATCATTTTGAAGATAGGGGTGTTGTGCCTTTGAAAGATCAGCAGTTTTTATGCCTTTTTTTATATAACCAAAAGGGTTGGTGACTGTCCCTCATAATATCTTGTAATATTCCTCCAAGAAATATATGTTAATGTATGGTTTTTTCTGAAATTGGAGGAATGTTCATCTTAGTATGCAATTGCTATAATAATTCATTTACCGAAAGTACACTGCTGCTATCCACATGAGGCTTTCATTTTCCTTTCAATCCTTCTGATCCTGTACATTCAACCCATCTCTTGCTCTGTTTTCCTGAGATAAAGTTCTAATCCATAAAAGGTGAACATTTACTTCCTGAAAAGTTCAATTTGGATGCCCAGATTCTGATGAATTATTGTGACATCTGGACCTGTGTCTTCCAGACCTTAAATGACATCATTTATTCATATTTTTAAAATTTTTGTCTTTCTTAATTTATAGAAGTTTGCCAAAACACTTGTTTTATGGTTATCCCAATTTTTGTATGGATACAATGTGCAGTATTGATACTAGGTATTAACATTTTTAATTGCTCTGGCAAGGGGCTTTCTCTGTAATGAAGGAAATGACTAAGCTGGATTTGGCATAGAGGCCCAAGAGAGGCTCCTTAATGATTTTTCTGATGCCAAAGATTACCTTGCACATCCCTTATTGACCTACTTTCAATAGTCCAATGTCTGCTTTTGCCATACCTTCTACATAATCCAGAATGGAGAGATATTCTATTTGGATATTGCTTACAAAAAGCATTGTTTCTAGGAATACCCTGTTTACAATCCCTTTTAAGGTTATCTCTTTTTTGCCACAATTGAATCACTTAACATTTCGGTTTTCCTCAAATTTCTGGAAATAACCTCTCCTATTCAAGCATCATAATCATGGGATTCAATATTGATCAGATCTCAAATCCATTCCTGCAAGGGTTCTGACCTTGCTTTTGAAGGTCTAATTATTCTTTTGAATTGAAAATTAGTATTTTTGAAAGCCAGAGATTCAATTATCTATATAGCTTCTGAATTTGGTATCATTCTATTTATTGCTATCATCAATCTTCATAAGAAATTTGAGGTATCTTTGGGCCCTGTATATCCTTAGATAATGACTCAATTTTCCCCTACTTCTCTAATTCTTTCCCTAGCATTCAAAGGTGCTGCATGGCATATAGCCAGGATGTGACTATCATATATGGATTGACTTTCTACAGTAGCATAATCTCCTTCTATAAGAAATTGCTCTTGGGAGATTTTCCTACCTCTAGCTTTACTTCACTGTTAAGTAGTCTTAGGTGCTTTTCAAACCAGATAATCCGTTGTAATTGTGGACCAGGCTCTAAAACAGTTTTATCCAATTCTATCCAGTCTTTAGGGATAATTCTATTACAAACTGATCATAAGTTTAACGTTTGCTTCACAAAAGGTGAGCACATGCCATATGAGACCATTGCTTCCTTGAATCTCCTTAAATCTCACACTGACAAAGAAGTCCAATTAGCTCTTACAGGGCCTCTATCATTTGCCAATTCACGTAAGGTTACTGGGTATGTTAAGGTTGGTTGCTGCAAAACTTTAGGCTGTTTATCTCTAAACTTATATTGCAATGTTGAAATTGATTCCCCATTAAATTCTTCTGTCTAAATCTATCTCTATGATCTGTTTAAGTTTTTTTTCTAAAACTCGTATCTTAACACTCATATTAAACCAACTATTTTAGTAAAAAATGATAAAATTTATAATGTTCATAATTGACATTACACAAATCTTATATAAATTAGTTATCCTCTCATTTAATTGTTCCAGTTTCAAATTGTCCTGTGTATTATTATACAGAGACCTAAATCCCTCAATAGTAATAGTGTTACCCAAGGGGAGACTGGGCATAGGAAAAACCA
>NC_022016.1:17598149-17607919 GCF_000317375.1 Microtus ochrogaster
TATATTAATGTGTGCATTTAGTTGCATTCATAGTTTTCAGATGAGGGTGTTGAATCTCCTAGAGTTTGAATTAGAGGTAGATTATGAACTGTCTGACATGAGTTCTGGGAGTAAAACTTGAGTCCTACTCAATAACATTAAACATTAAAGCTGCTGAACCAACTTTCTACATTCTCCAATACTCTTTCAAATCAGTAAAACTGCTTTATTATTTAAACTTAAAAATACCTAAAAAACCTAATTTAATTCAAAAAGTAAAAGTTAAGAAGATATAGTTTCTCTTTTAAAGGTAAAGATATAGCCCAAATATTATACATTAATCCCACTTCTTATCTCTGCATCAGTGAAATCTTTGGAACACATTTGGGGATATTTATTGTAGTGCAGAACAAAATTAGATACCAAGTTATCGCTTTTTCCTTAGAAATCAATCAAGCAAATGGTTGATACAGAATAACACAAAGCATAATATATGTAGAATTAAACACCACCTATGAAAAGTAACCATATGGCCATGGAATGTAACTTCCCTGTTTGTGCAAGACCTGATCTCTTGTCTCTAGAAAATAACATACACACACACACACACACACACACACACACACACACACACACACACACACACACGGGAGAGAGGGGGGAGTAAGAGAGAAGGAAGGAAGGAAGAAAATAAGGATGGAAGATAGGGAGGAAGGGGAGGAAGGGGTGAGTGAGTGAAGGAAGAAAGAAAAGAAGAACTACATTATTAGGATAATTCTAAAAAATATTTACTTAAATCTCCATGAAACATAATGTTGCATGCAAAAGTATACTCATGCAAGATTTATGCTTTATATGCATAAAGCAAAGCCACATCCTGTCTTCAGCACATGAACACACACAAAGAAAACTCACATACACAAGATCATCAATAAATATATTAGAATTGTTGGATATCATTGCTTCATAGACTTGAACAGAAATACAGTGCTATTACACTGGAGCAAATGGTGACCAGAAAGAGAAAGAATGAGAAAGAGAATATGTCAGAACAATTGAATAATTTAAAAAGAAAAAAAAAAGAAGAGAGGGCTTTGAGTTCTTTATATGAAAGGACTCTAACTATGTAACTATGTGTGA
This sequence comes from Microtus ochrogaster, assembly GCF_000317375.1. Classification (NCBI taxonomy): domain Eukaryota; kingdom Metazoa; phylum Chordata; class Mammalia; order Rodentia; family Cricetidae; genus Microtus; species Microtus ochrogaster. Next base: position 17,599,269 of record NC_022016.1, read on the forward strand.
AAATATTATATTGTGAAAAATGAAAATAAAAATCATTAAATAATAAAAATTTCTCTAAAATAAATAATTATTATTTCTCTGAATAGTTACAATACATTGTGTGCTTTTCTTTTAAAAATGGGCGACTTCTATATTGTCAAGGCTAGCCTCAAACTCACAATCTTCCTGCATCAATCTGCACACCAGGGACTTGCCATGTACTGTCATATGTGGTTTGTCCTACTTTTTAAAAAAAAAATATCATTAAAATGTATGGAAAGTAAAAAAAAAAAACTTTTTATTTGCTCTTTTATTGGAAACAACCCATCTTCTCAAATCATCACTTCTGATTGAGCCTACTTCTTTTAATTACTTAAAGATATAGTGTCTTCTGAGACTTAACTTGTGAGTTTCTTTTTCAGCATGTGGGAATTTTTTGGTTTTCTATTTTCTGTTCTTTTTATGAAAAGATGACTTACAAAGGTAGCTGTCATCCCTGAATAATCCCCATCCAATCGGGACAGTCTGGTCCCCATCACTGTAAGCCATCCATTTAGGGAAGTTTAGTGTCTTTAAATCATGGAGAACAGCAAAGATATTTGCTAGCCCTACTAAGAGGTGACAGGCTTTTTTGTCCAACACAGAGTTTAGTTCTGTTGATTGAGAGCACAGAACTGAGAGGCTTTCTTCAAACAAGTATAAGGCTTGATAGCCTTTCATATCCTTGTAGAGTATCTGTCTGTAAACAATAGATCATAATGCTTTCGTGCTAACAAGCTGGGCAGATATACTTAAAATGAAGAATATTGTGGATATTTTTTATTTATAACCATGTTTGTTTGTTCCAGTTAAGCCTATTTGCCTACAATATACAATGTGCATGTAAATAAAATTGAGATATATTATTAGCTGTACATTTCTGACAAAATGTGTAAGATAAGTAAAAAGGAAAAAAACCCTTGATTTGACTTCTAAATTTAAAGGTTATTTATCCTCATTGATTTGGGGACTCTGACAGAACAGCATGTCTTGGTGGAACTGTCTGTGTCCGAGAATCCTTGTTCATCTTGTATTGGCTGGGAATCATAAAATAAATATTTAAAATACGGGAATATTCTGGGGTTTTAATCCTCTCTATTAAACTGTTTCCAATGACCCCTGTTTCTACTCTGTTCTACTGAAGGATGCATGACCCCATCCATTAGTGCCTTTTAGGGTCATGAGGGAAATGGATAATTCTGGTTCCTTGTAGAACATGTAACTGTATAACAACAGTAAAGTGAACCCTTCTGGTTAAAGAGACAAAATTATTAATTAAGGTTTAGAATGGATATATATAAATGTAGTGACTTTTATCAAAGAGTATTGTCTAAGGTATTATCAATAAAAATATCTCTATATTTCTTTGATCTTAAATTTTGAGAGTGTGGTAGATTTATTTCCTTTTAGAGGCAATTATTCAGTTATTTATTATTTTAGTTTTTCTTCTAAAAAGTGTAATATTTTATATTGTACACGTACTAGGAATGTTCTTTACATTCTTTGTTAGAATGCATATTGTGTTCTCACAAATGGTGATAAGTACACAGTCTATTTATTCACACATGAATCGTGAGAACCAGAAGGAGGACATCATTCAGTAGCCACTTGCAAACTTTTGGAAGAGCCACCATGTTTGTGAATACAGAAAATATAATTTCATACTTTAAAATCACATTTGCAGTGATTTCAAAATATTAGAAGTAATAGAAAGCAATGTTGATTACAATGCTTTAGTATTGGGATAATTAGGTGAGCCAGTCATGATATTCATAAAAAACTGTTGGCATAGACATAACCATTTCAGGAATTATTGTGTCTATGCCATTGGGAGCTAGATAAAATATGATGTATTTATATGAAGCACATAATTTTGACTCATAATGTTACAAAAATCCTTATACAAGACTTATGTGTTTTCCTAAAATACAGCGTAATATAAATATATCAATTAGTTAAAAAATAAATTCAATTGAATTAAGTAGTACTTTAAATCTTTAAAATGACTTTTTGATCTTGGACCTGAATGGCTTTGTATTTCAATACAGAACTATGTCTCCTGCATTACATGAGCGTGATTTACTCTGCAGTTTTGAACACATTCTCAAAGAATGCTGTTGATTGATGTGCAGAATAAACAACTTTCACAGAATTTGAATTTAGAATCAAAAGCATCCAAACAATTCCCACATATTTCTCTTATGGTCAGCAGAGGCTGCAGTTTTGTTTGTCACACACAAAAATGTGGGTTGGAATTCTACTTTAAGAAATCATGTGAAAATAAAAATATTTATGGAAATGCATTCAATCTAAATGAAAATCCCTAGACCTGCTTCAGCCACAGGCACACTAATCCAGCAGAGCATGGGACAGACCAGGTGTGCATCATTAAATGCTAGCTGAAAAACACATGCATGAGTATCTTTTGATAAAGGATCAGATATTAGAGACAGAAGAATTGCTTAACTGATAACTTCATTAGACTTATTTAACTGCAGAAATATTTGATTTCTCTAAAATTTTAAATTTTAAAGAAATGAACATATTTTTCAATGTTTACAGATCTGTTTTCATGATAAAGGAAAAACTTGTAGTGTAAGGTATATAATGATTTTGTCTGAAAGTAGTATGGAGATGATTTTGAATTTGTATACTAAAACGTCCTCCTATTTAATGTGATGGGTAACTGAAAGAATAACTACAAAATTACACCAAAAGATACTCAAAACAAAATTAACCTTCCTCAACTCCTTACTGAAAAACCTAAGCTAACCTTTAATATTGTCTTTGCCACTTTAATTTAATATTTTGACGCAGCACCAGGATGACTATATCTTTTTGCAGAGGAGGGGCTTGACTAGGAAAACATTAACAATAAATAATTATGGAATGTAGAAGCAGAATGTAAGCAAGTTCTAAATAGAACCGTGGCTCAAACAAGAGACACATAGCAACTGCCCTCTCTCTAGAGTCCCATTGCTTGAAGCACATTTTGCTCACTTGTCTGTTGTGCTGCTTTGGTTAGCACCAGAATGCCAAGTTTTGAAGCTATCCTTTGCTGTAACACACCAATACTTCCAGGTATTTAAACAATCTTGACATTAATGCACACAAATAATGTTTTGTTGGAAATTTATGTCTGCCATGGGGAATGACATTTCAAATAAAGATATTTACCTTTTAAATTCATATTTAAAATGCCTACGCTTCCTTCAGCCATCCTTAATTCAATTTAATGTTAAGAGTCTATGCTGAAATGCAAAATAACAGAGTTTTGATTCTGTTCATTTAAATTAATATCGAAATTAAGTTTGCCCTCCTGGACAGTGGATATCTCATCACTTAGAATACTACCCAGTCTTGAAAGCAATTACTTAAAGTGGCCTTAAGGTCGTAACAAAACACATTTCCATTAACACACTATAAATATACTCTACTCCTCAAATTTCACGTAGAAGGGATAATAGCCACTTACAATAATAAAAGCAGTAACGTTTTGGAGGCTGCAAGCACTGGTAAATCGACTATCACTTGTATTCCCTCAGTGTGGGGAAATTAGCTGGTAGTCTCTGCTATGTAAACTAGAATTATCAAATTCTTTTAGGAAATATACATTACACATTGTATTGTAATTTATATATTATATGTAATATATGAGTGATATTGCATGCTACGATATGAAAATATTTTACATTTATACAAATATATATGTTGAGGTTAAAATATGTTACCAGATTAGATCATTCTCTTTATGGATGTCTTTGAATTATGTTTTTCCCATTTAACTCCCATAGATCATTTGGTTAGTGCTAATAAACATTCAATAAACATGTTAATTGAGTGACTAGTCTATGCTCTTTGGTGTGATCTGAAGTGATAAGCTCTTATCTTAATCATTGGCAATATGCTACTCCTGTCCACTGTCACAATACTTGAAGTAAATGGCCAAAGAAACAAGAATAGAATAGCGTCTATTGATTTTTTTCATTTCATTAAGAAAATAAGCAAGAAGAACAGAAATAACATCCCCAAAATTCATTTCCTCTTGGTAGTACAGAAAGAAAGCAATGCTACAGTTGGAAGAAATGAGGCAGCGCAGCTTCTGAAAAATGCCATCAGTTCTGTAATATAAAAACAGCCAATAAAACTAATCTACAAGGGGCCTTTAGATTTTGATTAGATTGTAGATTGCAAGCATTTTGTGAAGTTTTGTGAAAATAGCAATTGATTTCCCCTCTAACCAAGCAATTTAATCTATGGTACAAGTCACAAAGCCAGCTGTGGGATAGTGGGTCTCCCTGCAGGATCAGTAAGCTAGAAGCAATACACCTGCCAATAGGCTTCTAAAATAATCATTTGGAAAAGATAATTTTATTGGGCAGAAATAAATGTTAACAGCCTTTGTTAAGGCTCTCTGGAGCCAGAATGACTCAAGGGCCACATTCATCCCGCTGTTACATTCCCTTTCATTTCCGTCCTTTTCTGTACTGAGCGATAAAACTGAGGTGAGCAGCTTCAATCATATGCATCATCTTGCTGCTTCAAATATGCAGACTCGTGTCGAATATTAACTCTGTGGTATGCTAGAGGTTGGGATATGAATATGAGAAACTCAGAGGCTCCTATGTTAGTGTTTATACAAAAAGGCCAAACAAATCTGAAGCGCTTTAAAATATTCAGAGAGAGTGCAGGATCACTGGCTCACAGAATTTATTTTTTCTCTCGGAAAGAGAAACTAGTGAGGGATCAGAAAGTACCCGGAATCAATTCAGCAGAATTTCTTCCGAGGAATTCTTATTTCCCAGACATTGGCATAAATTTCTCTCTGTCTAGCCCTAGAGTCTTTTGTCAGAGAGCATTTACAAACAGATGCCAAGGACTACTAAAATACATGGAAAGCGGACTACAGGAGAACATTACTGGTGGGAGCCAGAGAGACCGGAGAAGGCATCTATCTAATATAACGGGACATTTAGCCTTACCACAGTAGTTTACCTCCAGAGTTGTCCCTGAGCAGTGCGAACCTATATTTCAGGTTCACTATGGAAACTAGATCAACATTGTGCTACCCCTGATTTCCATGGTGAATGGAAATCATAGCTCCATGGCGCAGGGAGATTTCTATGAAATGTGAGCACTCATCTTGAGTTCTGGTATGGAAATAAAGAGTGACTTAGAATGTTTTGCAAATGCCTGGAGGGATTTATTTATAGAAATGAAGAAGAAAGCTTTGCGCTCAGTGTGTGGACTGGTGACACAAAATATTCTAGACACTGTTTCAGTCATTTTCTCTGAGTGTCTCAACATATATCACAACCATAAAGTACATTATGGTAAGTTACAAAAAGATATGGTCGTGCTGTGACTGTCTTTCCTGCTCCTAGAATATTAACTTTTCTATGATTGAAATAAAAACACTCATGGAACACAGAGGATGCAAATTCAGAAAAGGGAAATTAGAACATATTCTCACCATACAAGCACTTCTTTGATACTCAGATATACAGCTATGCATTGAATTACAAATTGTATACTGAGTAAAGAGTTCAAATATAAGTCAAATATTCAATATACTACATTATTAACACATTAAAACTCAGACACTAGTTAATGAGCCAGAAAGATATCAACATCAAATGTCTGAACTTATTTATGTGTTTGATCTGGAAATAAGAAACCCAAGATGATAGGAATAAAGTGCCAAGTTTACTGTCCTCCTACCTTTACTTCTAGTAAGCAATTTTTCAGTGAGCAGTGTGGATGAGTGCCTCTGAGTTATTGGAAGTATCCATATTCCTTTTCAACAAACTTAAATTTATTGTTCCTTTTAACTCCATATAATAGCAATTCAGATAACACAGAGATGTAATGCCAGCAATACCCAACCTCAGTGGTTATTTAATTTATAATGTATGTAAGAAGACTAGACTAGGAAGGGGAATTGAACCTATTCTGTATAAAGAGCAAGGGCTATAAGGAATTTAGGTTTATTTGCAAATATTTACTACTGACAGAATTCTGCTTTGTTCATCATGTTTTAATTTTTATTTAAATGGTAGTATTTTATAAATTTTATTTTTACATGTTTCTCTCTTGTAGTTTTCACATGTGGGTCTCATGCTTAGCTAATACTTCTCTCTATTTTATACTTTTCAGCTCTTTAACAGATTTTGATCAAAATCCTTTAATATCAACTAAGCCTAGTAAAATTCCTATCAATTACTTATAATACATGACATGTTAATTTCAACTGTGATACATTATAAATACTAATTGTATGTGCGTGACCAAAAGGATTTTAAATGTGTTATTATAGACATAAAACAACTTTACTTCTATTTCCTTGGCAATTGAAATTCATTGATTTTATTAAGATATATTTTATGTATTTATAATAAATTAATTTATTAACAATGATGACCAAAATTTGTTGATGGACAAAGTAGTGTAAGTTAACATTTGAAAGTATACCTCCCTTTTCCTAATATAGTTGGTTATATTTGATTTACATTAACAAAGTCCTGTGCACTTCTGTTTATTATGTCTCAAATTATCTATTGACAATACACATTTAAGCCATCTTTCTTTGATGCTGATTGGTGACCAGTGTTGGATTTGTAAGCCATTAAGAAGCCATTTCATGGCATGCTCTTCAATTAATTAGAAACCAAGTAATAATAAAATGTAATTAACTCAATGTCTGAAAGTTAAATATTTCAGCTCATGAAAAAGCAAGAGCATTAAGTCTGATAGAGACATCATTTGCACTGTAGGAAGAATTGTGAAAAAAATGCAATCTTCTGCCTCCTCAGTCCATCAATTCTTATCTTCTTCAGCCATTTTAATTAACGTGTTAATAAATCCCATGATAGATTTAATAGTAAGTGACAATTGCAACAAGCAGGCTGAAATAAAAATCTGACAGCAGATTTGTTGCTTGCAAATGTATCACTAAGGCTTAGTAAAACTCTGCTTGCTTTATTTAGCCTTTCTTTCTCTGAAGGGAAGGAATGCTGTTCAGGAGAAAATTTAAGCTCCTCTTCCCCCACATTTTTAAAAAAAATTAATGATCTATTTGCTTAGAAACTATATATTAGCTCTACTTTAACCATCCACTGTGTAAAGAATAGATCTCACTTGGTCCCAGTGATATATTTGAATGCGGCAAGCCCAGCAATCACCGTGGCAGCTGATTAGTTGTTGCTTCTTTGGTCAGCTCTTCCATCTCAGGATGAAAGCCAGTGGCTGCTCCATCTCCTCTTTACACTTCGTTGCCACTGAGTTACACAGCTACTGCTGAAGGTGGAAGTTATGAGTGCCTATTCATGGCAATGTATCCCTTCAGAAGAAACCCACAGGTCCCATATCCCAAATCACAGAATGAATCTGTTGAGCAGTGTCTAGGGATGTGAATCTTTGCAAAGCATGGAGGAGAAATTTATACAATCAGTATTTTAACAATATTCAATCTTCTTAAGACAGAGAAGATGACAAACAACATACTTTTTCACATGACATGATCAAAATTGGATATGTCAGGACTTGAAGAAATGCGAGTAGAAAAATAAAGCATTGCAACTTTACCCTTGAGAGGAATTCAGATCCAGAAAGTATTATACTAATTAGCACTAAAATGATCATCAACCTGATGTTCATTTTGTCTTAATGCTTGTCCAGGTCAGTCATTTATTACTAGTTTGTATATTTAAACCCTATTATGAACTCTATAACCCATTCATCAGCATGGAGAACATATGGTGTGAATTAAATTACAGAAATATTTAAGCAAGCAAAATATAGGAATTTTGAATTTACTATATACAAGTATGTTGCCATATTTGTAATACTTTGGTTAAGTACACAGTCAGAAGAAATAGACTATTGTAAGTAGAGTTCAAAATATCTTAATTCAAGTCTTATTTATATACTGGAGTTGGAATAATAAAATCAAATTGTAAAGATTTCTTTGTGTTTTTCATGATATAGCACAGATTTATACTAATGTGACCTTATGGTTGTTTTCCTTACATCTTAAACCCATCACAGTTTTGTCATATGCTTATCCACAAATGAGCATAACTACATACCATTGCACACAACCTGTATACATACCCTGATATTTTCATTTTATATCACTGACAACAGTGATGTATGAGGTCAAGTATAACATTTTTCATTCCTAAATTTTATTAAAAATATTTTTTGTTTTAAACAATCATTTTTTTCAATTTTTCATATCTATCCCACCTCCCTCTCCCTCCCTTCCTTCCACTACTCCCACCCTTTCCCCTCCCCAACCACCATCCACTCCTCAGAGAGGGTGAGGCAGCTTGTGAGGGGATGTGAATCTTTGCAAAGCACGGAGGAGAAATTTATACAATCAGTATTTTAACAATATTCAATCTTCTTAAGGCAGTGGGATCAGGATTTATCCCTAGGACTCAAGCTGGTTTTTTTGAAGATCTTTCCCTATGGAGGGATACCTTGCTCAGACAAGATACAGGGGGAAGAGCCTTGGTCCAGCCTCAAGTGCTATGACAGAGTTTGTTAGCTCCTGATAGGAGACCTTATGTTCTCTAAGAGTGGTTGGGAGATGGGGTGTGGAGAAGGTTGGAAGAATGGGAGGAGGGGAG
>NC_022016.1:17608181-17612377 GCF_000317375.1 Microtus ochrogaster
TGATCTCCACAGCAGAGATTAAATGAGTACTGAAACATTTCTTTAAAAAAAATGTTTACTGTTTTCATTTGAAAATATCATACAAGAGGCTTATATTTACTTAATTTCCGACCCACACTTTTCCACAACTCCTATCCTGTTTTCTACACTCCCTATCAATCTTGTGATCTCTTCTCTTGTTCTTAAATTAATATCAGTGTGTGTCTGTGTGTGTCTGTGTGTGTCTGTGTGTGTGTGTGTGCTTCTGTGTGTGTATAAACAACATGCTAAGTCCAGTTAGTGTCTCTTATATGTGTATGTATTCAGAATTGACTGCTTACTGTTGAATAATTTGTCAGGGCTCTCATCCCTCGTGAAAATTGATTGTTCCTCCTTAATTGCCAGAAGCTCTTCATTTAAGACTGAGCTCTAGTAAGATCTCCTGCTTAAATGTTAGAATGTCAGCTAGTGCTGCCATTGTGTGTGTAACCATATTGTTGAGATTTCATAAGTAAATTCTCAAACATAAATACACTTTGGTAAAAAAATTATATCAATATAACACATAAACATATATAGAGATATTGTGATATATAAAGAATGCAGAGTTTCCATTTTCACAAAAAGAATGGAGTTGAGTAATTTTTTAAAATTTATTTCTACAAACTGACTGCAGATTCCACTCCCTTCTCTCTCCCAATTCCCTCCTCCCATCTCCCCTGTTCACCCTGCTCCTCTATCCACTCACTCCTCATCTGTTTTGTTCAGACAGGGTCAGACATCCCATGGGTATCAACAAAGCATGGTATATCAAACTGCATTAAGAGCAAGTACCTCCTATGCATTCAGGCTCGGCAAGGAAACCCAGTGTGATAAATAAGTTCCCAAGAGCAAGTGAAAAAAAGCAGGGACAGTTCCTGTTTCCATTGTTAGGAGTCCCACGAAAGAACCAAGTTACACAACAGTCACATATATAGAGAGGGCCAAGGTCGGTCCCATTCAGGTTTGGTAGTTGATAGTTCAGTTTGGTAGTTGAGAGTTCCTATGAGTGGTTGAGTAAATTTAAGTCAGAATGATTTAATGAAGATGTTCATGTTTTAGTTCCAATTTTTTTTCATAGATGATAACTGATGATTTTTAGGTAACTGACATTTTAAAATTGATAAGGTAACTGGGAATTCTAAAATGTTTTTGCATGCTCTTATAACAGGCTTGTATATTATCCCTTTTATAGTAATAATGACCTTAAAATCCCCTATTTTTGAATATAATTGTTTTTCTGATGACTAAGAAATAACATATTTGCACTAATAATTTTCTTTAGTTAAGACCATATCTAATTTTGACAATGAAAATTGTGTTTTGTAATTATACTTTTGTACAATTGCATTAATTTAATTTGATAGAATAGTAATTTATATCATAGTGAGCTTGCATTTGGAGTCTACAATAATCAACTTGAAACTTAGGAAGTTCATTATGAAATTATATAAAACCTAATTTATAAAATACGTGCACATATGCCCTATGGCAAAAAAAGGAAAATCTAAGTGAGATTGTTTCTTGGGGCTTCGGTGAGTTCCAAATGTCACATGAATTTTTAACTTTTAAGAATTATCCATATCTGTTAGACAATTTTGTATAAGGCATATTCCAATACTATTTAATATCAGTTATACATTTTTGTGTCATTTCAAAAATGCGTTGTTTTATGCAATCAGTACTATGTCACAAAGATTATTCTTTTTTAGTAACTGTGACTAAAATGTGAGTTCTTTTGAAGCAACTGTTTAATGTTTAGAGAAATAGAATTCAAATTTATTCCAGAAGAAAATTTTAAGGAACTCTCTGTATGGCATTATGTTTATGGAACTATATTAAAGAATAATAAATTTATCAAATTAAATAAAATATCTGGTAGTGAATAAAATCATAGGAGTTTATTTTTAATTTAAAGTTTAGTTAAAATATGATAGTAGACCATTACTTTAAACTTTGTTCAACTTGTTACCATGTGATGTTGGCGTTATTAAAAATATGTCAAAATAGATATACTGTATCTATTCTTGCAATAAATATTTTCTAAATATATCTGTGGTGAAAGAAGCTTGTTTATTTGTAAACTCTTTATTAATTTTTCTAGAAAAATAAGTTTAGGAAATACAAAATTCTAAATAAATAATCCTATTGATTCAAGAATGCAAATGTCAAGTCAAAAAATATTATGAAATGCCTAATGCTTCCAAATGAGATGCTGTAGTTTTGGCGTAGCAATAATAATGTAGTAATCAAGTGTATTTAATTGAAATATAATAATGTAAACACTTGGAAATGTGTTCCTGGAAATTTTCTGTATGAAAATATAGTGAAATTTTCATTATTTTCAAAAATACATAATATCTCAGAGGCACAGAAAGTATTTTTTAATCTTGAATAGAAATGAGGAAGGCTAAGCTACATTTTAAGGTATTTTGTTTGCATTTTCCTTTAAAAATAAAAGAAAGAACCTTGACTCCATTATATAAAGAAAATCAGCATCAGTTCATGCTGTTTGAGTTCCAGAGATAAGCAATAGCTGCATAAAATAGAAACATTTGTCTCTGTACATAAACTGTTATTTTTCAGGAACATAAGTCATAAAATATAAGCTTGGCAACATTTACACACTGATTCTGAGATTAAATTATGAGTTAGCTAACTCTACATTTATCAAGTAAGGACTCAAGTAATGCTACTCAATATGTTGAAAACCACATGTATGCTAACATTTTGGAACAGAAAGGTGGATATTTTTCTTGCAATATCAGTTATTTTTGTATGATTACAAGTTAAATACTTGGTACATAAAGAACCTCATTTCCCACTAAGAGTAAAATGCACAAAGTTAAGATGCATTGAGACACATTACTGCCAGATTTTGGTTACTCACTAAATATGCACATTAAAGATGCATAAATATGATGATGTTCTTCAGTGACTTCACTAAACCTGCAGACACCAGGCACTTTGGATTCAAAAAATCATAGCAACTTCCTGGACCTCATATTTAACTGCCTCAACACTTCCTGTATTTAAATCTTTCTAATATGTCAGCAATCCAAGAAAAAAAAAATGAGGTCAATAAACCCAATTTGCTGCTTTTTAACGCAGTGTGGATTTATCACATTTCCCTACATTTAATCATTATTCATCTTTGTTGAAATGGTGGTCAAATCCGGACTTCAGAGACTATTAGAGCTTACTAGCTAAAGTGTACTATCTGTGGCTTGTAAACTGTATGTGAACTTAGAATCTGGCCATGGGCAGAAAATTAAAACTTAAGTTAAAAATAGGGTTGGAAATTTGAAAAATAATTTCTCTTCATCTCAGAATTGAAATCTTTCAAGTAACTGCTGTGCAACCTTGTTAGATTTATTTCATTTTTATTTTTATCAGCTGTATTATTTGATAAAAGCCAGGAACCTAAGTCTTTATTGAAAGAATATAAAAAGAGACTGTTAAAACTATCAGTGCCTCTTAGCATGCGAGAACATAAAAACAATTAGAAAAATGCTATCAGCAAAATTATAATTGGAATCAAACTGAGAAAAAAAGATCCACAGCAGTATAAATAAAGATGAAATTGTTTGATTATATAAACAAAGAGCAGCACTATCAAGCCATCAGATTTCATTTACTTATCACTACCCATAATTAAATTTTGAAATGGATCATTAGTAACTTTTTAACTTTAGGAAATATTGTTTGCTTTCCACTTCTGGATATAACAAAAACTCTGATACTAGATTGCCCTGTTCTTGTTCAAACTAAACAGCTGATCAAAATTTGAGACTGCAACTTATAGGCAGTAAGAATATGCAGCATCATATCAATTCTTTCAGAGATGGCTTCTCTTACACCAGCAAAGCAAAAACAGAAATTAAAATAGATTATCCATAATTCTAATGGAATCATGGGGAGTTACATAAAAATGGTTTCATGAAATTGATTTGAGTTATCAATGTGTTTGTTACTGAATTTTTAAATGCACATCGAGACATATCTTTTGACATTGTATGAGAGTCAAATTTCCTGTGTGGGGGGGAAACCCCTGTGGCCTGTGCTAGTTTTATTTATGTTGCATAAATCACCATTATCAAAGCAACATATGGGGGATAGGAGTTGGTTTGTTGTATAATTCCAGGTTACAGCCAAATTCATGGCAACCAGGAAGCAAG
>NC_022016.1:17612742-17619763 GCF_000317375.1 Microtus ochrogaster
TTTTGTTTTGTTTGTTTTATTTTTTGAGTATTTTTTTTGCCAGCAACATGATATTTTTGTCACTATTGTTCCACAACTTAAAACAAGGTACAGTGTTATTCCATAATCATCACACAGAAATCAACAGAAATAAATATATCTCATGAACTCATTAACAAAAACATAGGATTCAGCATTCTTTCCATATAAAAGTACTGAAAACTCAAATAAAAGAAACATAGGATCATAATTAAGACTATATATAACAAATCTATAGCCAACATTCATATGTTTTCATTATAAATTCTGTTGAGACAAGAGTGTCCACTTCCTCCACTCTTATTTAATGCAGTGTTGGAAATCTTATGTAAAGATAGCAATACAATAAAGATGCATAGAAAAGGGAAATTAAAAAATATAGTAGTTTGAAAATGTAATTTCTATATATAACTCTATTAAGATCCTTATAATTAGTAAGTATTTTCATAAAAGTATAGGGAAAATTAACATACAAATTCTATAGCCCTACTATATACTAATTACAACTATACTAAGAAAGAATTCAGGGAATTCAACCCATCTATAATAGTCTCATAATGGAACTAAGTTATTTTGGAACAAACCTATCCAAAGAAGTATATAATTATTATTATATAAATTTTACAGTCTAGAGAGAAATGGGAGACATTAGAAGATGTAAAGATATTTTATGATAATGGTTTGGAAAAATCAATATTATAAAGATGACATACTATCAAAAACAGCCTACAGATCAAATTTAATCCCAAATTTCCAATGCTATACTTTACAGAAAAAAGTTACAATTTTTAAAGCACAAAAGTCTTCAAATAATCAAAGAAATACTGTCCAGAAGTTAGTCATTAGTATTGTACAAGCTTTGAAGCAATTATTTTGAATTTATCAATAACTGTACTATAGTTGTACAGGAAGGCAGTTTTGCTTTTAGAAAGTACAAGCTAACACTTTTATGAATGAGAGCAAATCTTATAAAAATTATTGCTTAATATTTATGTAAACAAATATCTTTTTATACTGTGTTTTTGTTAAGTTAAAAATTTAAGAATGATGAAATTGATTGTTTTATATTTTAATATATTATAAAAGTGAGTGATAGAATATATTTAAAATGTGAGATGAAATAAATGATGACTGATGATTGAAAATAAAGAACGAATTCCTTTTACAAACACAAAAAATACAACAATCCAATTTAAAAATTTAATGATCAAAGCAATCATTTGGCAAAGAAAAATACTTTCAAATCAAAGCAAGCTCATCAAACAGTGGCCAGAATCATTACAAGTTTTAAGAAGATTCCAGAAGATATGGCCTAGTATTAAATAGTATTTAAAAATGTCAAATAATTCTAGGTATTAGAATGGGTTCATGCAACTTAAGTCACATGCTGATATTTCTCCTTCTGGTTTTGTTGTTTGTTTTTTGAGACAGGGTTTCTCTGTGAAGCTTTGTCACCTGTCCTGGAACTCACTTTGTAAACCAGGCTGGAATTGAACTTACAGAGATCCTCCTGCCTCTGGCTCCCAAGTATTGGGATGAAAGGTGAGTGCCACCACTGCCCGACAGCTAAATTTCCTTTTGGAAAATGATTTTGCAGTGTCTTAAAACATTCCATTTATATTTCTTTTATGGTCACTGGTCAATATTTGCCTCAATAAAAATTATAGTTTGCCTACTCTAAATACATGGCCATATGTTCCTGGCAGCATGGTATCTATATATCAAAAGAGCATATGTACACACCAAGAAGTGGTTATAGATATACACCCTGAATATATATAAAATGATTTTTATTTGAATAAGTATTTTACCAAAATTTTAAAATACTCTGCTGGTAAAAATGGATAGGTAGGAAATGATACACAATGGTCCATTTATACAAAATAGTGAAAAAGTACAAATGGCTTAGTAATTGCTCATAGCTGCTCTGTCTGACTTTGATCTAAGAGGACACATGATTCCTCATGAATCTCATTTTATACATTGATTGAGGTGGTGGCTATATGAGTTTACAGATTTGATAAAACACATACAATTTCACAGAGAAACTCCAATATCTTATGTAAATTATTTGCCAGTAAGATAGAGAAACAAAATTTAAAGTCCAAGTTCTAAATCTTAAGCATTAAAAATATAAAAACATTGAATAATATTATACAGCGAAAAGAAAGTTGATCAACATGTTAAAATAATGTAGCTATTGTGTATTTTATATATGCCTTAGATGGAGAACACAAGACTGTCTCAAGTTTCACTTTATAATTATGAATTCCCTGTTGTGTGCACAGGACTCATCATCATTCATATCCCTATTCTGGGACTTAATCTTGCTCATTAGATGTGATCGTCTTTCCATCACAACATTAATACAAAGCTATAAAGGAAACCTTTATGAAAAGTGCATAGACTTTCCTGTTAATGTGACGGTGTGGCTAATACTTTGGATAACGTGGTGGAGAAAGAAGATTCCATTATTTTTTTCTTAGTGCTTTTCTGCTTTCTTATAATCTAGTTAGAGCTCCTGCTAGAGATGAAAAACCTTTGGCAACTAAATTTGCAGTAGGAGTATTTACCCTCGTAGAGAGCTAGCCTGAGAGCATTTAAATGAAATTAATTTCCATCAGCAAGCATGCTGAAGCATTTATCCCTCTTAAATAAAAATGAAAACATGTTAACATCTATTAGAAATTTGCCTTGTAGGGTTAGAAAAGCCAACATAGAAAAGATAATGAATAATAATTGAATTGAAAACTGGATATCAAAGGATTTTCTAGAAGAGGGGTTTGCTGAGGAAGATTAATAAATGTATTTGTTACAGCTTTTATTGCTTAATTTGATATGGCTGGTAACTCCTAAACAATGTTATAAATTACACTAAATATTCTGGAATTGGAACATTTATTTGTTTTATTATTTTAGTTTATTTATATTAAATATACTTTAAAACATGTTATTCTTTACTAGGGTAGCTTTAAAAGTAACCTTTATTACATACACTTCCTTTTTATGAAGCAACTATTTCTCTTTTCGACAGACTCAAAGCATATTCTTTTATGACCCCTCAATTTTTCTTTCCTCAAAAGGATGTTTCACTAATAAAGTGAGTTAGCTAGTGACTCCTCTCACAGATAACAGTCCTCTTTCGTCAGCTGGGTGAGTAGCAGACATTCTGATCACTAACAACTCTCTTCTGTGCTCTTTTTGTATTTTGTCTAAAACTGTTGTCTTCTAAGTTCTTGGTTTTATACAGATCTGTCCTCATCTTTGAGGCTGCTACCATAAAACTGGCAACAAAACAGCAACAACAGCAACAATGTAGCTGCACTACAAAGTAGTAGGTATCCACTACTTTGGGGGTTCTCTGGTAGGAGAAAAGGCAAATATATTCAACAGCAATGAATGAAAAATCTCTTTTATATCACTTTGAATTCACTCACATATGCATATTCTATAATTACCACTGTTGTTTCATAAGAAAATATTTCACAAAGCATAACAACAAAATCTAAATTGAATTACTAATATACTTAATTAGTAGCACATGGCTTGGTTATATAGTATCTGTAGAAAAAATATCTGAATTCCAATAGAGAAAGTCGCAACTACATAGTTTAATTTTTATGAATGAGTAAGTCTATTTTTAGCTGAGAGTTGAAAGATATATAGTACAGTTAAGTTTAATACTTCACAATACAAATGAATAAAAAATAATCACAAGTATACAAGATGCTTAGATTATTTACAGCAGTGTGTCTAATAAAAATTAAATTAAAAAATAAACAGTGAATTATTAAACAACACTACACAGCATATAACACATAGAATAATTATACTAAGTACAGCTAAGCTCCTAAGTTTAAACACAGAGACAGGGCTGAGCACCACTGTAGTAGATCTCACAGAGATACAGTAGGACTTCAACAAGAACAACCCAAACCAAAGAAATATAATGGCAAATCTGTCACCAGAAGAAATACAGTGGCAAAAAAAGAATATCCTGATTTTGGAGCTTCAGAGTGTATAGTAGCCTCCACGAGCAAGTACCTTGAGGTACCTCATACCATGGACACAATAGATGCTTAATTCTCTGTTTTATCCAAGTAAATGAAGTTGGTGTATGAAGTATCCTTGAGTCTCATTTTTCCTTCAAACTAGAAGTCACTATGGCCAAGACATAGGATAGATTGTTCCTCAGGTATAGTCAGCTCAGTTCATATTTTGAGTGAAGATTATTTTTCCAGAAGTAGGTCACATGAGTTCCTACTGTTTGAGCATCCCAGTTACTTGTACTTTTAGAAGATACAAATACTAATGAATAGAATGTAATCAGTACTCTGTGATGATGAAATGAGAGAGTGATGGTACAGGGAATTTGTTCACAATAATATGGTTAAATTTCTTTTCTTCTGAGGCTTCAAAATAGTTGGTGTACTTAGCGCATATTACAATATATGTCTTCTAATGAGTGAATTAATGAAGAAAACTAAGGAATTAGGTTTTAAGAAAAATAAAATCATTATTATTAGAAAATCTAAGAAATATGTTAATGGAACATAGTATTCTATTCTCAGGGTTCTCCATTGTTTCTGTTAACAAAGTGATGTTTCCAAGTTTGGTAACTCCAACTATGGGATCATATAATTATGTCAGATAATAGTTATCTCTTTAAATAATTACTTCAGGTGGATATTTAAAGATTATATAAACATTTATAATAGCAGCTCATCCCACAAAATACTGTGTTTGAATTCTATCTGTGGTGATAGATATACATTTAAACTTGATTTGTTTGTAGGTGGTAATACGGATTTTCAAGAACCATGTGCTGAATAAGCTGCATTTTGTTCAGTGTGTTTTTGATACTCTTGTCAAAGATTCCTATATATAAAAGGAAACTACCATCAAAGTAAACAAATGGTTTACAATTAAGAAATTATTTACCACTGCAACCTTGGAGAGACTCTGAAGAACAGCTTGTTCCAATACTGAGGAGACATAAGAGGTAAGTGAATAGCCACACAGCGGGGCACCCAATCTCTAGGACCTTCATAGTGGGACAAAACCCCGGGCTTCTCGCCCAACTCCCTTGGCTTTTCTATCTAGTCAACAGGAGATATTCCTGCAGGTAGGCTCCCCAAAACCCAAACCCCTCCATCTGACCCTCCAAACTACTAGCCACACCCACCGCCAAACTCACCTATCCTCCTGCAACCTCTGTGGAACTCTGAAACACAATTCCAATACTGAGAGGACTTAAGAGCTTGCTACAACACTGAGGAGAACAAAAACTCTGTAAAACACTGAGGGGATCAAGAGAGAGGACCAAGGAAGTGAACCAGACTAGAAGAGCAAGAGAGGAGGCTTAGAGAGACCTCAGAGGCTTCCTGAGACACAAACATTGACAGTACAGAGCAATCCAAAATAAAGTTCCAAACACTCAGAGAGCCACTGCAAAGATAAGGTCAAGACACAAAGGCACTGTGGGCCTCATTTGAAGGAAGAGATGGACAGGCGTCAATACAAGAATTCATCCAACAACCTAAAAAGCAACATGGCAGCACCAGAACCCACTGGTCATACAGCAGGAAGACTTGGTCTTGCTTTCATAGTGTCCCATATATTTGGATATGTTGTGCCTTCATTTTCATTGAATTCAAAAAAAAATTTTAATTCCTTCTTATTTCTTACTTGTCCCAGGGGTGGTTTAGTTGTCAGTTTCTATGAGTTTGTAGGCTTTCTGGGAGTAGTATTATTAAATTCTAACTTTATTCCATGATGATCCGGTAAGACTCAAGGAGTTACTCAATTTTTTTTATCTGTGGATGTTTGCTTTGTTACTGAATATGTAATCAATTTTCGAGATGGTTCCATGAGGTGCTGGAACCATTTTTTTTTTTGTTTGGGTGGAGTGTTCTATAGATGTCTGTTAAGTCCATTTGATTCATGACCTATATAGACTCACCTGGGAATTGGAAATAGACAAGATCACATGACAAAATTGGGAGAATAGGGGCACAGGTTAGGAGGAAGGGGAGAAGGGGGGTTGAGGAGAACTTGAGGGAATGGGATAGTTGAGATGGAGGAAGGACAAATACGAGAGCAAGGAAAGAGATATCTTTACTGAGGGAGCCATTAGGGAAGTAGCAAGAAACCTGGATCTAGAATAATGCCCAAGAACCCACAAGGATGACCCCAACTAAGATCCTAAGCAATAGAGGAGAGGGTATCTGAACTGGCCTTTTCCTGTAGTCAGACTGATGATTATTTTAAATATCACCATAGAACCTTCATCCAATAACAGATGGGAACAGAGGCAATGTCCCACCTCTGAGCACTCGACTGAGCTCTCAAAATCCAATTGAAAAGTGGAAGGAGTGAGAGCAAGGAATCCACTGAGACAGTTTGCTTGAGCTCACCAACTCCAACTGAACTGGGAGTCAACTCTGAAGGGGGCTGACAGTTGGTACATACTGAAGGGCCACTGATAGTGACACTGGGATTTGTCTCTAAGTCATGTACTGGTTTCTTTGGATCCTATTCTCTTCGGATGTAAGCTTTGCTCAACCTAGATGTAGTAGGGAGAGCGTTGGACTTTCCACAGGGTGGGGTGCATGGCCCTCACTTAATATTGCAGGGGATGGGGTAGAAGGGGATGGGGGGGGAGTAGGATGAGAGGAGGGAGTGGGAATTTGGATTGGTATTTAAAAAATAAAATTAAAAAAAAATTAAAAAATAAGAAATTCAGTCATCCAGGAAGCTAGTCCCTTTCCTTCCATGCTATAGGAAAGCAGGATTTTAAGTCATATGAACTCTCCTTAACAAGCACTGATGGCTTAATGACAAAGAAAAATATTTGAAAAGGTACAAAATTATATGCTCAACTATGTTCATAGCAACATTGTTCATAATAGCCAGAACCTGGAAACAACCTAGATGCCCTTCAATAGAAGAATGGATGAAGAATATATATATTAGAGTATTACTCAGCAGTAAAAAACAAGGA
>NC_022016.1:17620607-17624345 GCF_000317375.1 Microtus ochrogaster
AAAAAAAGGATTGCAAAGGAAAAGGGCCAAGTAATATATAAAGGTAGACCTATGAGAATTATGCTGGACTTCTCAATGGAAACCATAAAAGCCAGAAGTTCCTCAACAAATGTGCTGCAGACACTAATAGACCATAGAGGCAAGCCCAGATTACTATGCCCAGCAAAGCTTTCAATCACCATCGATTTACTTTAAAATCACCAAAGATATTACTTTAAAAAACAGATTTAAACAATACGTATCCACAAACCCAAATCTACATAAAGTACAAGAAGGAAAACACCAACCCAAGGATGCTAACTTTACCTTCAAAAGCACAGGCAACAGATAACCACCCACCAGCAAAACAAAGAGAAGGGAAAGACACAAACACTACTTCAAAAAATAACAGGAATTAACAACCACCCGTCATTAATATCTCTTAATATCAATGGGTTATTTCAGCAAAAAAAAAAAAAAAAAAAGCCAGGGTCTGATGATTTTACCGCAGAATTTTACCAGAACTTCTGAGAAGAGCTAATACCTATACTCCTCAAAGTGTTCCATATAACAGATACAGAAGGAACATTGCCAAAATCTTTTTATGAAGCTAAATTACACTGATGCAAAATCACACACAAAGACTCAACCAGGAAAGAGAATTACAGACTAATCTCAATCATGAACATGGATGCAAAAATACTCCATAAAATATTGACAAACCGAATCCAAGAGTACATAAAAACAATCACCTACCATGATCAAGTAGACTTTATCCTAGAGATGTGGGGCTGGTTCAACATATAAAAATCTATCAATGTAATTCATCATGTAAACAAACTGAGAGAAAAAAAAAACATATGATCATTTCATTAGATGCTGAAAATTTATTCAACAAAATTCAATACCCCTTCATGATAAAGGTCTTGGAGAGATCAGGGCTACAAGGAGCATACTTAAATATAATAAAAGCAATATATGGCAATCTGACAACCAACATCAAATTAAATGCAGAAAAATTCAAAGGGATTCCACTAAAATTAGGAACAAGAGAATGTTGTCCACTCTCTTCATATCTCTTCAACATAGTTCTTAAAGTTTTGGCTATAGCAATAAGACAACAAAAGGAGATAAAAGGATTCATATTGGTATTCAAATTTTCATTATTTGCAGATGATAAGATAGTATATATAAGTGACCCCAAAAACTTTACCAAAGAACTGTTATAGCTGATAAATAACTTATGTGGCAGGATATAAGATCAAGTCAAAAAATCAGTAGCCTTTCTATATACAAATAATAATGAAGCTGAGAAGGAAATCAGAGAAACACTACCTTTCACAATAGCCACAAATAACATAAAATATCTTGGGGTAGCCCTAACCAAAAACATTAAAGACCTATTCAACAAAAACTTTAAGTCTTTGAAGAAAGAAATTGAAGAAGATACCAGAAAATGAAAAGATTCCCCGTGCTCTTGGATAGGTAGAATCACATAGTAAAAATAGCAAGCCTACCGAAAGCAATCTATAGATTCAATGAAATTTCCATCAAAATCCCCAAACAATTCTTCACAGACCTTAAAAGAACAATAATCAGCTTCATATGGAAAAAACAAACAAAAAAAACATAATAGCCAAAAGAATCCTGTACAATAAGGAACTTCTGGAGGCATCATTATCCCTGACATCAAGCTATATTACAGAACTACAATAATGGAAACAGTTTTTTACTGACATAAAAACAGAGGGGTTGGCCAATGGAATTAAATCAAAAACCAGATATCAATCCACACATCTATGAACATTTGATTTTTGATAAAGAACCTAAAATTATACAATGGAAAAAAGAAAGTATCTTCAACAAAAGGTGCTGGCATAACTGGATGTCAACATGTTAGAGAATGAAAATAGATCCCTATCTATCCCCGTGCACAAAACTCAAGTCCAAGTGGATTAAAGATGTCAATATGAATCCAACCACACTGAACTTGATAGAAGAGAAAGTGGGAACTAGTCTTCCATGCATGGACACAGGATACTACTTCCTAATTATAACCCCAGCAGCACAGACACTCAGAGCAACAATAAATCAAAGGGACTTCCTGAAACTGAGAAGCTTCTATAAAGCAAAGGACACAGTCAAGAAAACAAAAAAGCAATCTACTAAATGGGAAAAAAAATATTCACCAACCCCGTATCAGACAAAGGACTGATCTCCAAAATATATAAAGAACTCAAGAAATTAGACATCAAAATTCCAAATAACACATTTGAAAAATTGGGTACAGAACTAAACAGAGAATTCTCAACACAAGAATCTCAAATGGCCAAAAGATATTTAAGAAAATGTTCAATGTCCTTAGCCATCAGGGAAATGCAATTCAAAACAACTCTGAGATATCATCTTACACCTGTCAGAATAGCTAAGATCAAAAACAGTACATAAGTAATGCTGGAGAGCTTGTGGAGTAAGGGTAACACTCATCCATTTCTGGTGGAAATGCAAACTTGTACAACAACTTTGGAAATCAGTATGGCAGTTTCTCAGAAAATTGGGAGTCAATCAACCTCAGGATCCAGCAATACCATTCTTGGGCATATACCCAACTAAGTTCATAGAAGCATTATTTGTAATAGCCAGAACCTGGAAACAACCCAGATGACCCGCAACTGAAGGATGGATAAGGAAAATGTGGCACAGTTGCACATTAGACTACTACCCAGTGGTTAAAAAACAATGACATCTTGAATTTTGCATGCAATGAAAGGAATTAGAAAACACTATCCAGAGTGAGATAACCTAGACCCCAAAAGATGAATGTGGTATGTACTCACTCATAAGTGGATACTAGATATAAACAAAGGATATTGAGGCTCTAGTTCAGGATGCTTTAGTAGCTAAGTAATAAGATGGACCTTAAGGAAAACATATTTCCACCTAGAAAGTGGAAACAGACAAGATCGCCTGCAAAACTGAGAATATGGGGGCGGGGCAAAAAGGGAGGGTGAAAGGGGAAGAGGAGGGAGGAAGGGTGAGGAGAACTTGAGGGAATGGGGTAGTCAAGAAGGACAGAGTTGAGAGCAAGGAAAGAGACACCTCAATTGAGGGAGCTATTAAAGGGTTAGCAAGAAACCTGGCTCTAGAGAAATTCCCAGGAATCCACAAGGATAACCCCAGCAAAGACTGTAAGCAATAGAAGAGAGGGGGCCTGATGTTGATTTGCCCTGTAGTCAGCCTGTTAAATATCTTAAAAATACCATAAAACTTTCTCTCAGGAACTGATGGAAACAGAGGCAGAGATCCACATCGGCCCATTGGACTGAGCTTCCAAAGTCCAGTTGAAGAGTGGAAGGAATGAGAATATGAACAAAGAGGTCAAGAATATGATGGGTACACTCACTGATACTGTCTACCTGAACTAATGGGAGCTCACCAATAGCAGATAGAATGGGGAAAAAACAAGCTTAGGGCCAAACTAATCCCTCTGAATGAGGCTCACAGTTGCATGGTTGGGGCAGAAAGGGGGCCACTGGCAGTGACACCAGGATTTACTCCTACTACATGCACTGGCTTTTTTGAGAACCTTTTCTTTAATCATCTTTTTGGATGATACCTTGCTCAGTCTGTATATAGTAGGGAGGGCCTTGGACCTTCCCCAAATCAATGTGCTTACCCTCTCTTAGGATTGGATTGGGGTGGGGTGGGAAGGTGTGTGGAGGGAATGGGAGGAAGGAAGGGAGTGGGAATGTGGATATA
>NC_022016.1:17624732-17643054 GCF_000317375.1 Microtus ochrogaster
CCCGAGTGCTGGGATTAAAGGCGTGCGCCACCACCGCCCGGCTGACAATAGCAAATTCTGGCAAGGATGCAAGAAATAAGTGATCATTATTTACTGTTGGTGAGAGTGTAAACTAGTGCAAATACTGTGGAATTCAGTAAAGAGATTGCTCACAATATTGAAAACAGAATTACCATATAACACAGCTATATGATTCCCAATGTACTCAGTATCCTACCTTATAGCTATTTGCACATGCATGGTTATTACTGCATTCTTCACAATGATTAGTGGAATGAGCTTGCATACAACAAATTAATGGAATAAAATTATGTTGCATATGCAGAATGGAATAAGATTGAAGCAAAATAGATGAATCTGAAAAGTAGTATATTTGACACAATATATAACTCAGACTCAAGAAAACAAAAATCAAATATCTGGGTTAGTGATATGACTCAGTGAATAAATATGCTTTTTGTCAAAACTAGTGAATTGATTTCAATCTCTAGAATCCAAATACTAAAAGGAAAGAACCAAACTCCACACACTGCTTTCTGACCTCCACACACATACTCTGAAATCTTTTCATTTTGCTTAGAAACCTGAATTTCAATATGCAAACAGTGAAATTTGATCATAATCTGCTGTTTTTCACAAAATTCAAGTCTAAATAGATAAAGAACACTAAAACAAAAAATGACTATTTGAAAGTGCTACATTATGCTTCAATTTAAAATGCTGGGGGCTGGAGAGATGCCTCAGAGGTTAAGAGCACTGGCTGTTCTTCCAGAGGTCCTGAGTTCAATCCCCAGCAACCACATGGTGGTTCACAACCATCTGTAATGAGATGGGGTACCCTCTTCTGGCAGAACACTGTATACTTAATAAATAAATAAAATCTTAAAATAAAATAAAATGCTGAAGGTATGAAATTGCTGATGAAAATTTCATAGTGAAAAAACAGGAATAACGGTCAGTTTGGATCTTGTAGCATTAACAAGAGGCTTCTTAAAGCAAACATAGCTGCCTTCTGAGAAGAGAAAGCTTAGAAAAAGAAGAAAAACTTGACAATTGGACGTCTGACAAATAATTTGTGTCTAGAATATACAAAGAATTTTAAAATTAATATTAAGAAATTAATTGCCGGGTGGTGGTGGTGCGCACCTTTAATCCCAGCACTTGGGAGGCAGAGGCAGGCAGATCTCTGTGAGTTCGAGGCCAGCCTGGTCTACAGAGCTAGTTCCAGGACAGGCTCCAAAGCCACAGAGAAACCCTGTCTTGAAAAATCAAAAAAAAAAAAAAAAAAAATTAACAATACAATTTTAAAATGGTCAGTGGAAATTACAAAAGACAAAGGTCTTTAAATAATAACAATAAATGGTTAGAAGAGATATTTCAAAATGTTTACTATCTTTACCTACCTGATATATTGCAACTACTTAAAGAATTCATCTTATCCCAGGTTGAATAGTCAAGAAAAGGAAACAAATGGCTACAAATGCTGGCATGGATATGAGGAAAAACAACTTTATACTCTTTTGGTTTGAAAGTGCAAAGTAGTGAAGCTATATTGGAAATTAGTGTGAAGATTTATCAAAACTGTAGGTAGAGAATGTCCGTATTACCTAGCAATATCTCTCCTTGGCATGTAGACAAGATATGTTATATCATAATACAGACATGTGCTTACAGCCACATTCATTCATTGTTCATTCATAGTAGCTTGGCAATTGAATCAACCAACATGGTAAGCAAATAATGAATGGATAATGAAAATGTAGTATATATACACCAAGGAATACCAGTAAACTATAAAGAAAATTGAATTTATGAAGATTTTAGATAAATGGATAAGAATGTAATACCTACAGATATCCATCCAGATAATGAACTTACCCAGGTCTGAAAGAAAAACACCATATATTTTCCTTTACATGTGAATTCTAATGTTTAAATTCATTCATTTATTTTACATTCTGAAAGCAGTTTCTCCTCCCTCCTCTCCTCCAATTCCCTCTCCCCACTTCCCCATCACCTTCTCCATGCAGTTCTCCTCTATTTCTGTTTAGAAAGGAGCAGGCCTTCCTGAGTGTCAACAAAGCACGATATATCAACTTGAGGTAGAACTAAACTCTTCCCCTTCTAGTAAGGCTGGACATGGCAACTTGTTATGAAGAATAGGTTTCCAAAAGTTACTCAGAGCATTAGGACAGGCTGTGCTCCTACAGCTGGAAGGCTCACAAGTAGTCCAGCTACACAACTGTCACACATATGTAGGGGAACTAAGTTGGTCTCATGCATGCTCCCTAACTGATGATCCGATGCTCCTATGAGCGAAGGTTAGCTCTATCTGTGTGTTCTTTTGTGAAGACCATGAGCCCCTTGGCTCATACAGTCAGTCCTTCCTCCCTCTCTTCCACAGGATTTCCCAAGCTCAGCTTAGTGTTTGGCCACGAGTCTCTGCATCTGTTTCCATCAGTTACTGGATGAGGGCTCTCTGATGACAATTGGGGTATTCACCAGTCTAATTACAGGAGATGACCAGTTCAGGCTACTTATTTGCTCTTGCCAGGGGTCGTCCTTGTAGATTCATGGGAGTTTCCCTTGTATCAGGTTTCTACCTGACTGGAAAATTCTCCCCATATGTGACATCTCTTTCAGTACTCTCCTCCTGTATCTACCCACCAACCTAATCCCATATGTTCCCATCCCCACCCACCTGCAATCTACTAAGGAGATCTCCATCATTTTTCCCTTCACATAAAGACTTATATGTCCTCCCTTGGGCCCTCCTTGTTACCTATCCTCTCTTGGGCTGTGGATTATAGCAAAATTACCCTATGCTTTATAGCAAATATCTACTTATAAGTGAGGACATACCATGTTTGTCTTTCTGGGTCTGGGTTACTTCACTCAGGATGACTTTTCTAGCGCCATCCATTTGACTTTATATTTCCTGATGTCAATGTTTTTAACAGTTGAATAATACTCTACTGTATGAATGTATCACATTTTTCATACATTCTCACTTGAGGGACATGTAGGTTGTTTCCAGTTTGACTATTTATAATTTGACTATTATGAAAAACACTCCAGTGAACATAGTTGTTTAATTATCAATTTTATGTTTAACTGAAGGGTTTGTGAAAATCAAGAAACCATAAACCAGTCACTGGTAGTGACTGCCTTTACAGAAAGGCATAGCAAAATACATGAAAAAAAAACAAAGTAGAAAATGTACTACTTTAGGGTAAAATATTCAAACATAGAAGGCGGGGAGTTGGGAAATGAAATATTAACAGAGACTTTAACAAAAATGAAAATGTATGAAAAAGTTCTATGGAAAACTATCATAGTTCAATCCAAGAAAAATTTCTGTTAGTGGCATTGTAGAACATAAATGACATGAGAGAAAATGGAAGATATAATTTTAAATGGTGATATGAGATTATAAGAAGGGAGACTAGAAGTGACTTATCCAAAACCAAGAATTGATGAAGCTTTATTGAAATCCATGAGTTTAACTACAATTTGTAAAATATAATTTTAGAGTAAGTATCCTGGAAAGGTGGACATCTTGCTTCTGGAAGATGTGAATTATTAAATGAAAATATCAGCGCAATCATGGAATACCTTTGTACAATCTATTGCATGGGGTGTGATCAGAGACAAACAAGAAAGGATACTGACATTGCTCAAGGATATCCATCATAATTAGATGCATAATTATTATTGAAAATGCCAATCACATTTGATACAGAATATATAGAAGTAAATGCTGAATTTACCTGGATGCTTACTTAGTGTGAGAAGGTACTATAAAGTCTTCTAGAATAGAAAAGGCAACAATTATTTCATCCAGAACTAACCATCTGACACTAGGCTAATGACCGTCTTGGAAAGGTTTGACCATTTGTTCAATAGAGACCTGGATGTTCTACGAATCCACACGATCTCATTGGTATGAAGATGGTTCTACTGGGAGGATTTCATACTTGTACAGTAAACCTGATCAAATGCCCATGACTGGGGAGACTAGAGACTCTGGGGGTGGAGTATTGTTATTGTTTTACTATACAATTATGATTTCAAACTGTTTTTTAAATATTTATGTTTATATTTATGGGTTTGTGTATTGCTCAACTCTTTAAAGAGGATTGTGATAATAAGTCAACATTCTGAGTGCATGGCTATATATCCATGTGCATATGGATAATAACTGAACTTGGCTTATTAATAACATAAAATGTACATATGAAGAAGCTTGACATTTGGAGTGTGGGGGGTTTAGGTGCTATCAGGACATAAGGATATTGTGTTGAATAGATATGAACAGTATTTCAGTATTTATGATACAGTTCCATAAAAATTTCAAATAATAAAATTACAATAAAAATGAAATTAAAGAGGCCAATAAATCTCAAAAGTTAAAGAGTATAGATTTCAAAATTCTGTTTTATTATGTTTATTTGTTGTTGTAGATGTATATTAACTGATGGAAATTGGTGGTTATAAAATGATTTGGTTTTGTATTTTGGATTTGTGAAAATTCAAGTAAAATGTGAACATATAAATGACTTGGACATTAGGATACTTTTTAACTTCATATCCTATGCTCTCAATCACTTGGTTTCCATTCCTGGCTATTTTGTTTTTTAAAACCATGCCCCAAATAAAGAAGAGCCTTTGAAGTTAAAGACCACTTTAGTTTTTCATCTAGAAAATTTCCCAACCAAATGCCAAGTCTGACACCACTGAAATAACTGCCGTCTTGTTCTTATCATTTATAGGCACTAGGCAAAAATGAATAAAATTTTTTCAATATGCTTTGTGAAATAAAATCTGCTACTACAAATCCCCTGAAGTTTCCTTTGATAATGTCTTAGTTTAGGGCATAGTACTAGCACAAAGTACAGTGATGAAAACTGTAACTGTAATCCAGTTGGATACCTTCCACTACTAAGGTATCTTTATTTCTCTCTTATTCCATTTTTTTTCTATATCCCTTCCTCTACTTTTCTCTCTCCCTTCTTTCTACAATTGAAAACATTTGTTTTTTGTCTTGCCTCTGATGTAGGCCTGAAAGGAAACTATTGTGCTTGAAATAAAAACTAAAAGTCCACCTAAATGTTTCCTCTTAATAAGTTTATTATCTTGGAGGTGGGTGGTCCTTGGACTTCTCACAGGGCAGGGAACCCTGATTGCTCTTTGGGCTGATGAGGGAGGGGGACTTGATTGGGGGAGGGGGAGGGAAATGGGAGGCGGTGGCGGGAAAGAGACAGAAATCTTTAATAAATAAATAAATGAAAAAAATAAGTTTATTATCACAGAAATTTCTCACAATAATGGATAGAAAATACATTTGCTGATAGTGAAGTACCACTTGCTTATAGGAGCACAACGCAGTTTGTACATCTTATCTCAAAGGATGACACTATACTAGCATATATATTATAAATTTTAAAAGCAAATGGAAAATATTTTCTAGATGAATCTACGAATAATGTAGTGATAACACTTCCATTTAAGAGTTGGGCAGATAAGACAACTTTGTTCTGACTCATTGTGAGATACAAGAGCAAAAGACAATGGATGGGAAAATGAGAGAGTTAAGGATAGAAAAAAAACATAAGCAAAATCTAGCAAAGAGCAAATCTTTCACTTATAGCCATGTTAAGATAAAACAGAACTCATATTGCAAAGAAAGAGAAGTTATCAATAGAAATAAACCAGCCTAATATAGTTTTCTAGCTAAAATGTAAACATTATCAGAATCACATATCATTATAAGACAGTATTAATTAGATATTTTTCATACAATCAGAATTTTGACATGCCTCAGAAGGCCCATCTGCACATGGCTGAAATGGAAAAAAAAGCAGCAGCCGCTGACTCCAAGGAGCTAGGAATCTCAGTTTAACAGCAACATTGATGGATCACTGTTAAAGACTGAAGTCCTGGGTGCCCTCTGGAAAATTGCATACATGACAGTTTAGTAATCTGGATGAAGACACTGGAGTCATGTATCCATTTGGGTATAACAACAGCAAAAATACTAGCATTCAAAAGATGCATGTTTTCAAAGACATACATTTTTCATTTTGCATTGTTCTGACTGTGATCTGAGTGTAATGGACAGTGACTCCTACATTCAAAATTGAGGTTTCATTCCCATTTCAAAAACCCATCCCACTTAAGCAGCATTCCCACAAACACACCAGAAATGATCGTTAGAAAATTCTGCAGGCAACTTGTAATCTAGTCAAGTTGAGAAATACAGGTCACATTTTTTCTTACTAATTTAAAAAAAATCTCACAACAGTTACAAGAAAAAGATGTGTACATATACTTGATTTCAAAGGCTCACCACAGCCTGAAGAGAGTGTTAGAAAAGAACAACTTAAAAGAACATTGTTTATAGCCAAAAGAAAAGAAAGAAAATGCTGCCTGAATTTGCTTACTTTGTTATTTTTCTATTTTATTCTATCTACATGTGCTCTGAGCCTATGGAGTTGTATCATCTATATCCAGAGGTAGCCTTTTAAGAAAACCTCTGCTCACTCAGATGCAGACAGGATCATGATTTCTTAATATTCAAGGCCCCTCACAATTCAGTGTTCCTTATAATCAAGATTGACCACAAAAAATATTTAGAAAATTAGAGCAGTATATGTGAACTAAACCCTTTAAACATGTTAGGAATGTAAATTTTAAAGCAAATAAATTGAATAAGTAAGAGAATGGAAAACTGGGAGAGATCTCTGCAATAAAGTCTCGTTTATTAAACAGGTACAAATTATCACATACACTCACAATACAGAATGAGGCTACAGAGATGATGCTGTTTCAGCTCCTGAACATCTCATTCTCAAAGGCAATCAGGGTGGTCCAGGAAAGGTCACCAAGCTGCTTTTTGCAAGCCCTCCACAGTCCAAGAGAGAACATGCAAACCTCTCCCTAGTTCTTAACCACACACCATTGGGCAAAACCACCCCAATACAATTAACTATTGGACCATATTTCTCCAGCAGAATGATTATGGGTAAAGACATGTAGCACCAAAGGCAACTTGACAAATCTCTATGAAACCTACACTGTAGAAGTTTCCAAAAAATGTATACAAATATGACAATTATCTAAGTAGAGTCACCAAATAGTAGGAGAAAGAATATCCCAACCAGGCATCTTATGTCACCAAGTTAAACCTCCAGCTCCAGGAATTGGTTACATCTTACTGATTCATTAGTCAAACTGGTTTCATAGACCCTCCAAAACATCATAGGCTCTTTCCAAGACTACTGAGTAATGATTACAGCCTGATAATTGGTCTTGTTGCTAAAGACAGTATTTATTTATCTCATCAAAATCATAGACGTCAAGATGGGGGCCTAGAAACAATCTTCACCATATGGACAAGCATTCATGATGATGGAAGGTATTCTGAAAATAACCAGGGTAGAAAGATACCTGTAAGTACCACCCAGAAACAAATGCCATGACCTAAAACAGTAAACTGCCTCAAGATATAGTGATGTAATAGTGGTACACACATTATTGGAATAACCAAACACATGTGGATTGGATTTGAGGCACACTCCATTAGATAAAACCCATTCCTGATATTTATAACTGGCCAAGAACCTAGGAAGGTAAGTTATGGTATGAGGGAACCCCTAATACTGCTAATGGAAGCAAAGCAATGTCTCCAAATGACATGCTGCAAAACCCATAGATCAGTGTGTAGTTCAACTCACATCACAGGAGTCTTTTGTAGTAAAGGGAATTAACACAGATATTCACAGCAGAATCCTGTGCAGAGAGTGAGATACTATGTAGTACTCAGTCTTATATTAGATATCTTCATTAAATCCTTTACCTCTCGGATTAAGGATTTAGGAGGAGGAGCTACAAAGATTATAAAAGTCAGGAACAATAGAATGCAGTAAAATTGAACATTTTAGATTCAAAGGACTGATACTCATATGAAATCATAGTGACTGGCAGCACACATAAGACTTGGACAGATCCAAGCCAGTAAAAGTCCCAAAAAGGTGAAGAATTAGTGGACATAAATTATTATATCCAACAAAGAAGCTATTTTTGTACATACCTTTTGGCAAAGGAAATATCAGTTTTATCCAAGGGAGTGTCACTGGGTATGTCAATGACACTCCAGGGCAGACCATATGGCCAATAGGCAAAAAAAAAAAAAAAAAAAAAAAAACAAACAAAAAAAAAAACCCAAAAAACAAACAAACAAAAAAAAAACAACCTGTAGAGTTTTTGCTTCATTTTGTTTTGTTTGTGTGCTTTTTGTTTAACTCCTATTCTTCTTTCTTTATATTCCTGTTTTATTGTTATAGTTGTTTTGTTTGTCTTGTTTTTGCATTCTGTGTTTTGACTTCTTTTGAAATAAAGAGAGAAAACATAAAATTAAAGGGAAAGATAGTTGATAGAAGTTAGAGGAGAGGAAACAATATATAATATACTGTATGAGAATATATTTAATAAACTAAAACATATACAAAAATATTATAAAGCAATGTTGAATTTTGTCAAATGCTTTTTCAGCATCTAATGAAATGATCATACTTTTTTTTTCTTTCAGTTTATTTATATGATGGATTACATTAATAGATTTGCATATGTTGAACCAGCCCTGCATCTCTGGGATGAAGCCTACTTGATCATGAATAATTTTTCTAATGTGTTCTTGGATTCGGTTTGCCAGCATTTTATTGAGAATTTTTGCGTCGATGTTCATGAGTGAGATAGGCCCATAATTCTCTTTCTTGGTTGGGTCTTTGTGTGCTTTTGGTATCAGGGTAACTGTAGCTGCATAAAAGGAATTTGGCAATGACTCTTCTGTTTCTATATTGTGAAATACATTAAGGAGTATAGGTATTAGCTCTTCTTGGAAGATCTGGTAGAATTCTGCATTGAAACCTTCTGGTCAAGGGCATTTTTTTTATTTATCACCCTGCTAATAATAAAAAATAAAAAATCAAGTCTGTTGTGAATAGTGTAGTGGTAACATAGGAGTGAAAACTTATCTTTTATATGATAATTTAATTTATGTTGAATACATATTCATAAATTATATTAGTAGGACATAAACAGATTGCAACATTTCATTTGCTGAAACAGAAAAAAATTTCTGTAGAATTAGAGGATATTGTGTTATGTGAAAGACATCAATGATATACAGTGAAATACCACATGCATTCACCTCTGTAAGTTTATAAAGTGTCTTCCAAAGACCAAGAAAATACAACATGATCTCTAGTAGTTATAAGCAGTAGGTGGTATGAAGAAAAATGCTGGCAATGTTCACAAATTCGATCAATAATTTCATAATATCTATAGGATATTATGGTGATTATTATTTTAAAAAGCCCATTTTATACTCTCTAAGAAAATGGAAGTTTGAGTGTTCCAGTTTATGTTTTGTAATATGGTTATGGGAATTCTGATTATTCTTATTAGATCAATGCACAGAGTAATCATTAGATTCCAATGCTGTTTCTATACAGGTAGTTAATATGTGCCAAAAAAAAAGTAAAAGAAAAAAACTGGTCTTTTATTTTAAGCCTAATAATTGAATCAGTGTTTTCTTCTGGTTGGAAGTAACAAAAAATGCTTGAGCAAATTATGGAGGATATTGAGAATGAAAAATTTATTTTGTTTGGAGCCTTGGTGAGATGGTTCAGTGACTAAAATTCACCTGGCAACAAGCCTAATGACCTGGATTTGATTCATAATCCTGAATGTTGAAAGTAGAGAAGTGAGTTCTGCAAATTGCCCTCTGGCATCCCCACTCATATCATAAAAGGTACATCTGAACACAGACACAATCACAATACACACTAACAGTGACACTAAAAAGGATGATGATGATGACAAATATAAAACATAATCTATGCAAAATATAGTGGTTGACCTGTATTTGTTGAAACCCATTGTAACTACATCATCAACGCCACCATAATAGAGACTATCTTATTCGAATGTTAATGATATGGTAGCATAGATTTATGGGTTGAAACAAAAAATATACTATTCTGGTGAGATTACTAACAATTGTAGACACTATTCTTATACAAAGGACCTATGATCTCCATGGTTTTTTTGCTAAGTGATCAATAGTCATGGTTGGTTGTAAAACCTATAAAACACAACAGCATCCCGTGTAGCAAGAAATCCCCAATTACACAACACTATGAGGAAATTAAAGTAGTAATGAAGGATGTTTGATCACAAATTTGTTAGTTGCTCCAAAGTCTGGTGACAGAACCTACAAAACTGAGACAACTAGCACAGAAGTTACCTCTTTGATTTGAGCTAAGTATTTAAATGTATGAGCATATGGAGGCTATTCTCATTTAATCCACACATAAAGACTTTGAAATATGGAAATTATGTGGATGAGCAAGTATTGTGTGAAAACTCAAACTATACATATTGAAATAAAACCTAGTTTTTTGGATATAATTTTCTTCCTAACATCTTGGTAATTCTAAATACCCTCCCCCCACTGAGCTTCCCATAATTAGGTTTTCAGTTAACTCAAATCCTTTGCTTTATCAAGAGCTGCAGTGTCCTAAGACTTAGACAGAATAAGAATTGGTGGTATGAAAGCTCTATTCTTTCTGCTGAAATATGTTCATGAAGAAAGATTTTGATCCTCACAGACAAAAAAATGGCTCTACTTTGTCCATACATGACATTTTCTTAATTCAATTTTTAGTTGATTGGGAGCTTTACCTAAGTTTAGAAAATAAAATTCTTTCTACATCCTACTAACACTGAGCAGGTACTTTAGGAAATACTGAATGAAGAAATGGAAACTTAGATTTTGCTAATAGATCAAACACTGCTTTAATTAATATAGTTTCTGTTTGGTTATTTTGGTTCTGGGCATCTGGGATGAACAAGCAGCTTACTTCCTCCAACAGTGATATGCTTACTTGTAATATCAGTTCTATGTATTACAGTATAGAGATGAATATAATATATACAAATAATGCATTTATCTCTTTGATAATTGTATATGTGCCTACTAATCAATAACTACTGCTACTTTGCCATTAAACTTAAGATAAAATAATACTAGAAAGTTACATATGTTAGAAGTTAACAGCATCCAGAGAATCATTGATTGATTCCCTCTTAGCATGACCTAAAGATGGCTTCCTTATAGGCCAGACAGTAGAATGGCTGTGGTTTTGCTAACTCCACTGAGGCCAAAGGGTTAAATTGTTCAGGACAAGAGCATTGGAAACACCAAGCTGATAACGTTCTTAAAAGTTTCATGGTGAAAAATGTTAAACTCAAGCATCTTCAGGACCTCCTTTCTCATTCTATAAGTCAGGATTGTGGGGACTGAAATGGATGAAGCGAATATTTTTAAATTGCTGAGAATGAAACTTTCTCAAAAAATGTACCTTGTTGGTGACCCCTTTAACTTACCAACATAACTTTGTTCTCTAGTTTTACTCAACATGAGCTCAATGTCTTTATCAATCATATATTCCAATGAATCCCATTTATTAGTTTTCTAGTAACCACATTATCAACTATTCACTGTTCTGTGAATGTTAGGCATCCCTTTGTTATTTATAAATATGTGCTTAATTAGACACGTCATTGCACTATAGCTAAAGCTTTCATTGATCTTAAAATCCACCTGGTTTTGTTTTCCTTCTTTTCTGGGATTACTGGTATTCATCATTATACCCAACTTTCAGGTCATATTATTGTAAATGGATGTGTATTTTGGTGGTCATCATATTCAAATATGCATGCTGACTGTAAAATTGTGAGCTGTGACATGGCCCCTGTTTCTGGGGTTCTAATCCTATGCAGCATGTTTTGTTCTGACTGACTAGTCACAAATAAAACACAAAATTTTACATTAATCACAAAATCTTTCCCCAATTTCTCAGACTATCTTTTACATTTTAAATTAAAACATAATATTTATTTATTCTCTGCCACAAGGCAGTATGTTATTAGCATGGCCATTCATGCTCTGGAAGTATAATAAACATGGAGGATGAATGAAAAATTCCAATAGAATATAGGAAATGTATATTTTGGTAGGCTTCTATAAAGGATCAAAGACCAAAGCAGAGTCCAAATAAATAACATTGTAGTTAAAAGATTACTGGATACAGGTACAGATATGACTATTATTACTCTAGAATTTTGGCATCAGAACTGGTCTATTCAGGAGGCAGACGTTCAATTGTTAGGAATTGAAATTCTATCTCAAATAAGACAAAGCATGAGATTAGTTAATGCATAAGGCCAAGAAGCACAGAGAGTAAGGCTGAAGCCATATGTGACTAATATAAAATTGAATCTATAGGGTAATGATTGTTGCAACAAGGTATATCCAGATAAACATTTCTGCACTCTCAAAAACAGAATATAAACTAACTCAAGTTTCTGGGAAGGATATAAAAAGGTACTAAAAAACCAGTCACCAGCCATTCAGGCTGTACAAAAGCACAAAACAACTAACAAATCTTCAGAGGTACCAACAGCCATACCTTTAAAATGGTTAACTTTGGAACCAATATGGGTTAAACAATTGCCTTTAACAGAAGAGAAACTACAGAATTTAAAACAGATGGTACAGGAGCAAGTATATGCTCAACATATTAAAGAATGAACCAACCTTTGGAATTATCTTGTATTTGTTGTTAAAAAGAAATTTGAAAAGTGAAAAATGGTGACAGATTTAAGAGCTATCATAAAGTATTTCAACCAATAGGCCCTATACAATCTGTAATTCCTTTTCCTTCTCTATTGCCTAAATGATGTCCTTTTAAAATTATTGATTTCAAAGACTGTTTCTAAGCTACAGAGAAACCTGTCTTGAAAAACAAAATAATAATAATAATAATAATAATAAATAAATAAATAAAAGACTTTTTCTTCACTATACCTTTAAAAGAAAAAGACAAAAAAAAGCCTTCACAATACCTACTTATAATAATGATCAGCCTAATAGGAGATATCAATGGAGGTTCCTCCTCCAGGAAATGTTAAATAACCTTACCGTGTACCAATATTTTTAAGTCAGTCATTAAAAATATTACAAAAACATTTTCCCAAATCAATAGCTTACCATTACATGAATGACATTGTGCTATCTGATTCAAATGTAGATACTTAACTACATTCTAGTCATATTACCCTTCAAAATTTCTCTCCTAGGAATTTTAATGCAGAGGACAGATATTATCTTAGAATAAACCATTTTACCACACAAACCAAATAAAAATAAAATCATATATGAAGAATGGTCTCTAATTATAAAAGGAAAATTGAGGCTTCTTATCTTATCAAGAATAGACTCAGCAGAGATTATAGTACATTTTACTAACGATAAAATTTTTTAAATTATGGAAAACAATAAACCCTGGCAAAGAGATTGTGCCAGGGAGATATTAATTTGGAAAGATATTAATAACAACTATCTCAAAAGATATGAAATTAAACTTACAAAGAGAGCTAATTGAATCCTTCTCCACATTTGGACACACCAATAACTGAATCCCCTACATTCTATACTGATGCAAATAAATGAGAAAAAAAAGCAGATTACAAATCAAAATATTTAAGTAATGTGAAAAATGTTCTTATAATTCTGTCCAAAAGCCAGAATTACATGCTATTCTCATGGTACCAAGTTATTTTAAAGAACCTCTTCATATAATTACTGATTTGCAGTATTCAGAAAGAGTTGTTTTGCATATTAAAACCATTTAATTCATAACAGATAATGCCTAATGTTTCAAGATATAATTAGGAATAGGTTCTGTCCCTTTTGCATAACACACATCTGATCCCATACAAGTTTGTCAGGTCCTTTAGCATGAGGTAATGGTGAAATTTATTAATTATTGATTGGAAATATGCCAAAGGATAAACTTTAATAAAAATCATCATGTCAACAGCAAAGTTTTAAAAAGGAGTTTTACAAGTCCAAATGGATTAAAGACCTCAATATTGATCTGACCACACTGAAACTGATACAAGAGAAAGTTGGAAGTAGTCTACAACACATGGCCATAGGATACCACTTCCTACATAGAACCCCAGTAGGACAGACAATAAGAGCAACATTGAATAAATGGGACCTCCTGAAACTGAGAAGCTTCTGTAGGGCAAAAGACACTGTCATTAAGACAAAAAGGCATCCTACTGATTGGGAGAAGATCTTCACCAACCCTGCATCAGACAAAGATCTGATCTTCAAAATATATAAAGAACTCAAAAAACTAGACATTAAAACTCTAATTAACCCAATTAAAAAATGGGGTGCTGAACTGAACAGAGAATCCTCAACAGAAAAAGTTCAAATGGCCAAAAGACACTTAAGGTTATGTTCAACCTCCTTAGCAATCAGGGAAATGCAAATCAAAACAACTCTGAGATACCATCTTACATCTGTCAGAATAGCTAAAATAAAACACACCAATGATAGCCTATGCTGGAGAGGATGTGGAGTAAAGGGAACACTCTTCCATTGTTGGTGGAAAGGCATACTTATGCAACCACTTTGGAAATCAGTGTGGCAGTTTCTCAGGAAACTGGGAGTCAACCTACCTCAGGACCCAGCAATTCCTCTCTTGGGAATATACCTAAGAGATGCTCAATCATACTACAAAAGCATTTGCTCAACTATGTTCATAGCAGCACTATCTGTAATGGCTAGAACGTGGAAACAACCCAGGTGCTCCTCAATAGAAGAATGGATAAAGAAAGTGTGGGAGATAGACACTTTAGAGTGTTACTCAGCTGTGAAAAACAATGACATCTTGAATTTTGCATGCAAATGGATGGAAATAGAAAACACTTTACTGAGTGAGATAACCCAGATGCAAAAAGAGGAACATGGTATGTACTCACTCATAAGTGGATTCTAGCCATCAATAAAGAATATTGAGCCTATAATTCATGATTCTAGAGAAGCTAATTAAGAAGGTGAACCCAAAGAATAACATATAGTTACCCTCCTGGATATTGGCAGTGGATAAAATTGCCGGCAGGGGTTGGGAGCATGTGGGTGGAGATTTGGTGGAGATAAGTGGAGATGGGGAGAGAGAAGGGAGAAGGGGAGGATGGGGAGAGCTTGAGGGAATGGGATGTTTGGGATGGAAGAGGGGTGGATGAGGGAACAGAGAAGTAGATATCTTAATTAAGGGAGCCATTTTAATGTTGGCAAAAGACTTGACTGTGTATGGGTTCCCAGGTGTCCAAGGAGATGTCCCCAACTTGTTTCTTGGGCAGCAGAAGAGAGGGTGCCTGAACTGACCTTATCCTATAGCCACACTGATGAAAATCTTGCATATCACCATAGTATCTTCATCTGGCGATAGATGGAGATAGAGACAGAGACCCATATTGGAGCACTGGACTGAGCTCTCAAGGTCCATATGAAGAGCAAAAGGAGGGAAAACATGAGCAAGGAAGTCAGGACCGCAAGGGGTGCATCCACCCACTGAGATGGTGGGACTGATCTAATGGGAGGTGACCAAGGCCAGTTGGACAGGAACTGATGGAGCATGTGATCAAACTGGACTCTCTGAATGTGGCTGAAGGTGGAGGCTGACAGAAAAGCCAAGGACAACGGTGCTGTCTTTTGATTCTACTGCATGGATGGGTTTTGTAGGAGCCTAGTCTGTTTGAATGCTCTCCTTCCTGGACCTGGGGGAAACAGGGAGGACCTTGAACTTCCTATAGGGTAGGGAACCCTGACTGCTCTTTGGACTGGAAATGGAGGGGAGGGAGTGTGGGGGGAGGGGATGGAAGTGGGAGGAGGGGAGGAGGTAGAAATGTTCAATAAAAAAAATAAATAAATTTTAAAAAGGAGTTTTATATTACATTGCAACAAGCTGAGAAGATTATAAGGAGATGACCTACATGCTCTTTATATAACCAAACACTGCTATCTGGAGAAAGAAACCCAAAGGGAACTCATAGAAATGAAATCTGACAGATGGATGTGTTTCTATTTATTGAATTTGGAAAATTAAAATATGTACACCACACCATTGATCCCTATTCAGTTTTCAATGGGAAACTGCTTTGAGTTCAGAAATGGCTGATTCAGTAATCATACATTTACTAGAAGTTATACTCATCATAGGTATACTTGTACAAATGAAGATAGACAATGGTCCAGCATGTCTCTAAGAAAATAAAAGATTTTTTTGCTTATTATAATATAAAAAATATTACAGGTATACCAAACAATCCTACAGGTCAGGCAGTTATAGAAAGATCAAATCAAACTATAAAGGATATGTTAAACAAACAGAAAGGGATGGAAAATACCCCCTAAAATAGACTCCATAATGCTTTATTAACCTTACATTTTCTTCATGCTAATGAAAAGGGAACAATGGCAGCAAACAGATATAGGAAAATAGAAAAATACTTCTCAATTAAATTAGCAAATATATTTCAAGGATATGTTGACCTCAAGATAAAAACTAGGAGATAGGAAGGGGTTTTACTTGTTTTCACAGAAGAAAAAAGGCTATGAATACCATCAAAATTAATAAAGATTTGGTTTAAAAAAGAGAAGCCTCTTGATAAAGAGAAATAACAGCTCATCCACAGAGGAGACAATCCTACAGATGGAAAAAAAAAACCTCAAATGTGTTGGGGCAGGGTTTTGTTTTTATCTTGTCTTGCAGGAAAATATCCATCCTTGCAGGAAAATATCCATCGTCTAAAGGTCAAGAGACATAAGAAATGTAGATGACACACACACACACACACACACACACACACACACCAAAAAAAAAAAAAAAAAAAAAAACAAGATAGCAATTCTAAAAAAGAATCACCAAGAAAAGATAAATCTGATTTATGGTCCCAATATTCTCTGCAGGTAAAATTTCACTACCTACGTAAATGTATCTCCCTACTTCTCAGTATAATGATACTCATGGTTCACTTAAACATCAAAGTTATTTTGGAAGTTGGATAATGGCTATCCTTCTCTAAATTCAAGAATGTTTTTAAAAGAAAAATTCAGTTTCTGTCTCATATCAGGAGCCATCTGGTAAGGGACAGAAAAAAAATAAAAAACTTTTACTATGGTATATTTTGTTAAATATAAGTTTATATGAATAAGGTTGAAGTTTCCCAAAATAAAAAATAAATTTTCCTGAAATAATCTTCCAAATTTTCAGAAAACAAGATGGGGCCCCATAACAATGATTCTACCTGGTTGATATGATTTCATGGTGCTGATAGAACCACTTTAAGATTGGTTTTGGGTAACAAGCTACTCAATGATTCCAACCTGGCTAATTGAGATGGTGTACCTTCTTACAATGTTCTAGCCAGAATTCTAAATAAGGATTTTAAAAATAACCCAATTGACTACTCAGAGACTATTTTCAATTATACCAGACATTAAACCGTCATTTTAGTATTTACAGGATCCCATAAAAAGTAACATTGCCCCCATGACAGCTGGACGTAATTCTAAAAGATGAGGTCCCCTCTCCCAACAAAGTTTGTTGTCAGGATTAAGGACAACTATTAGGTGTTGGTTGGTTATAACTGGTATAGGGTTTGGGGTAGAAATTAAGTGGGCTTAGGGATCTCTTTTTTGTTTTTTATAAGAAAAAGGGATTAGATGAGATAATAGGTAGAATAGTGTGAGCTTACTCACATTAATAATAATAGTGAGTAATAGTGAGAATACTGTGAGCCCTTATTTATAGACAATTTACCTTAGTATGGATTCTTGTATATTTGTATAAATTCAAATTATGTTTGTATATGCTCCTACTTCTGTTTACAATATTTGTGCACTTATGCAAAATTATTTTGTCATATTTCATGAATGTCTCTGACTCTGCTTAAGATATTTTGTATATTGATGCAATTAGGATATATTTATCATCTTGCATTATACAGTTCCACATCTGATTAAGATACTTGTACATTGTTTACATTTTAAGATTATTTTCCTCATTTTTTCACATTTGTTTTAAGATTGTTTAATATTATAATATGCATCCTTAGTTTTTAAGCTATATAGGTATTACGAATTACAGGTCAATAGTCATTCATATTTATCATACTTATAGTTAGACTAATCAGGTTCTTTAGATGCATATTGTATTTCACATAAGTAATCTTCAATGACTTCAAAGAAATACAAAATATGGCATTAAATAACTTAGGATTCTGTTGACATGAAATATGATTACTTCTGGAAGCACTGATCCATTCCCGAGAGAATGTTGAGCACTAAAGATACTCGAATTGGGGTTTGTTTTCTTATTTGCAAAACTGGCCATTG
>NC_022016.1:17645606-17663356 GCF_000317375.1 Microtus ochrogaster
ACAATTTGTGTGTTGTTATTTTGGGGCATAAGCTAGCCAGGTGGCCGGGGTGCTGGGGACGCAGCCCCGCCGCTCCTATTACTACACATGGGGAACCCAAGAGACTCTTAGGTCACCACAAGAGGAACAATCTGAGGGTTCAAATTCTTCATCTCTACCCCTTTTATCCTATTTAGTCAAGTTATATTAAAAACAACCTGAGGATCACTTATTTAACATTCCCCAAAATGAATGATTTAAAATATCATTCACATTGTTATCAAGATACCGCTCACAAATGGTTGATCAGCAGCAATAGCTAATAGTGAGGTTTTATATTTGTCTTGTGAGATCACAGCATGTATTATATGTATTCTGTCGATTATGACTGGCAAAAGCCATTATCAGATGAGAATGTCAATTATACGACCCTGCAAAAATGTCATTAGACCATTAATTTCTTTAAATTATGTTCCTCTAAAACTGTTTTCTCAAAAATCTGTTAGGTTCTGTTAATAAATATGTTAGATTTTCTACTATTTCAATACATATGCTGATATATGTTTATATAAAATATGTTTGTAAATATGAATACACAAAGCATACATTATGTATAAGAGGATACATATTTTTCTCTATTCAAGAAGTCTTACCACACTATATTTAAGAACAAATATGAGTTACGATATTTGTAACCTTTATAAGGAGAGTGAGACACAAAGATAAAGATAGAAATAATAAAAAAAAAGATAGGATTAAGAAAAGGGAGAAGATGGGAACAGGAGGGATCACGTGGGAGTATGGAATGACAGAATACTGAGAGAGACAACTAGAATTGGGGACCATTTCAGTACTGAGTTAGAAACCTAGTGCAAAGAAAATTCCAAGGAATCTAGAAGGGTGACCCTAGTGAAGACTCTTAGTAATAGAGGTTATGAAACCTGAACCAGCCATCCTATGTAGCCATACAATGCTTTCAGTGTTTGAGGATAGGCTACACAGAACTTATGGGAGTGGACAAACAATGACTGGTCCTACTTGAGACCCATGAGACTGGATGATTCCCACATCTGACACAGCCTGGAGTGCCAGGAGCCAGAGTCTGAATGGGCCAGTGATCTAAGATAGAATCAAACACAACTGTCAAAGAAAACATTTTAAAAAGTCATAAAATGAGTCCTAATGATACTGGTAGACTGGAGTCTAGCACAATCATCATCAGAGAGGCTTTATTCAGTAACTGAGGGGAGGAAATGCCGAGACCCATGACCAAACTTTAGGTGGAGCTCAGAGAATCCTGCAGAAAAGGGGAAGAAGGATTATAATATCAAGGGACTTTAGGGTCCTACTCCAAGATCCTCTTCAAGGTTCAGATTGGACACTAGAGGAAGCAAAAGAAACTTTATTCATAGTTATCTGAGGGTGAATAAATTCTCTCACACTGCGTTTTTCTGAAAAAGTCTCTATTCTTCTGCT
Source organism: Microtus ochrogaster (assembly GCF_000317375.1). Classification (NCBI taxonomy): domain Eukaryota; kingdom Metazoa; phylum Chordata; class Mammalia; order Rodentia; family Cricetidae; genus Microtus; species Microtus ochrogaster. Next base: position 17,647,062 of record NC_022016.1, read on the forward strand.
TCTATTCTAAGTCACCTGTCCTAATTCTAGTTCATCCTAGCTTCTTCTCTTCCAGCCTAAAAACTCTTCTTCTTTCAGGCACCTTGAAGAGATTAAAAAATTACAGGAGTAACTTCTCATCGGTCATAAGCACATTTTTAGGATAACCAAAGCTATAAGGAAGTGAGCCATCACTATGGCAACACAAGGTTCCTAGGTTACAGGAGTAAGACCATGACCAGACTTGGGGGCACAGTGCTCAAACTTTGAGACATAGGTATATTGTCAGCAGTCTTGGTAAGCAAACAATTGGCATTCTTTTCTTAGAGTACTTTATGTAGCAACCTTGTTTAGCAACCTATGACTCTGACCTTGTGTACAGATGTAAAGTTTTAAACTTATGTTCTATTTACAAAAAGCCTTTAGTCTGTTTTGAACCTTCTTCGAGGGAAATGTGAGCTAATTGTGTGCAGTTAGTCTGAGCAAAAGGAACAAAGTAGGCTTTTAAGTACCTTAAGTTCCCGTGGGACAAATAGATCTAGTTATGAAGCATGTACTAGTAAATTTTCTACATATCAAAATTATATAGATAAGGACAGGTGGTGATGGTGCAAGCCTTTAATCCCAGCACTCATGAGGCAGAGGCAGGCCAATTGTTGTGAGTTCTAGACCAACCTGGTCTATAAGAGCTAGTTGCAGCACAGGCTCAATAGCTACAAAGAAACCCTGTCCTAAATATAGATAGATAGAAAGACAGACATATAGATATAGATAAAAAAGATATAGATAAAAAATAGATATAGATATAGACATAGAGATAAATGAAAAGTCATATTCTTGACTGCCTAAAGATATATTTGCCTGTAAGACTGAGATGTAATTATGAAATTACATATACATATCACATGTTATTACTCACTACAATGCAGATGTTGGGGAGACACCAAGCTTCTTTAGCAAATGTGAGTAACAGTTTCCAGAGTCTATGGTCTTGCAGGCCTTGCTGAACAGGCTTAACCTCCATCAGAGAATCACTCCTCTGGTGGGTTGACATTAGTTGCCACTTGCTGTAACTCTCATTGTCTCTGACATTATAGGAGCAAGAATGGTAAAGGCCACTGAAAGACAATAATCAACAGAATCAACTAAGTAAGACTTATAGGGGCTCACAAAGACTCAACCACAATCAGATAGCATGTATATGTCTGCCCTAGGTTCTCTTCAGATATGTTAAGATTCTATAGCTTGATATTCATGTGGGAAACCCAACAGTGGAGCAGGGGCTGTCTCTTGCTCTTTTGTCTGTTTTTGGGACTCTTTTCGTCCTACTGGGTTGCCTAATACAGTCTCAATATGAGGGAAGGAATGTGCATAGTCTGATTGTAACTTGATATGCCATGTTTGGTTGATACCTAATATACTAAGGTTACAACTTCAGAATGAATGTAACAAGTAACCAATAATTAATTTTTATGCTTGTCCTGTAACCTCTTCTTCTCCTTCAGAACATCTTTATGCTCTCATTTATTAGGCTTAAACCAGAGAGTTTCTTTTGAAATTGGTCCTATTGTATTTCTGGGTGTGGGTGTGGTTATGAGCACAAACATGTGATAATCAGTTATGTATTTCAACCTACTTGCTTAAGGCAAAGTAGTTCTTGTTAATTTGTCAAGCTGTGTGCTAGTTGTCTGGTGGTCTTCTGTGTAATTCTTCCACATGAACATCCCATCTCATTCTCAGAGTACCGGGATTACAAAGGCAAGCATACATATGTATCTTTATTTGTGAGTTCCAGAGGTAGAATTTGCACAATCAGGATTGTTCAAAAAGCACTTTTCCTGCTGAGCCATTTCACCCAGCAACAATAAAGATATTTTTCTTTCTCATTATATTTCTTGTTACTGATTTAAAAATCATGTATTCTCAGATTTTTACCTTCAAATTTGAATGTCTTTAGATAATAGATATACAATTTATTAAATATGTGTTATTGTAGATGTGTTACAGATAAAGAAGTTTAGTGTTATTTTGTTGATTTTCATATGATTTATGTATGAGATGGTTAGGCTTTGAGGCAGCATTTACTATCGTTCTAAAATGCATGATTTTAAAAAAGTAAAGTTTATTTCTCTGTGTATTTTTTTAACCATACTCCTAAATAACTGCACCTGAGTATTAATTTGATTAATGATGCTGGAAAATATGCATTGACTATTTAAGGTCATGGAAGAAACAGATTAATTTATAATAAAATGCTGTCACATGTAAGATTTATGATATTAAATATTGTGACATCAATTATTCATTTCTTGTGATATTATTATCCATTTGAATTCAAAATTTGAAGTTGATTACAGTGGAGGAGACTGTTCTAATATACTATACTTATTTCAGGCTGTCTAGTAATTTCCCTTTGGAATGTTTAACTGAAGTTTAAGGCACCAATAAAGCTACAAAACATAGTTTTCCTATATTTTATAGGCATCAACGCCCACACACTGAATAGTAACCATCAAAAGCATAGTTTCAAAAGCGGCTTTCATTCTCTTCATTCTTTGTTAAGCACAACCACACTTCAGAAGGAAATAAGCTTATTTGAAATTCATTTACTTGACCCAGATGGTGAAATCTACATGTAATTGCAATATCAGCCTAAATTACCCCATGCTGTTATGGGTGACTCAAATGTGCTGTACAATACACTGTTAACAAGAATAAAGCAATAGCAAGTTCAAACGTTTCCTGAAGAAGTGAGCACACAGGGCACAATTTGGATCTGGTTTCACAGAGAATGCTCATTAAAACACTGAACATTTTGCTTGAGTAAGGATTTTGGTTTGAGGCCTGTGGTTTTTGTGTTACTATGGCAATAACTATTGTTACTAATAATACCTAATGCATTTATAATATATAGTAGTTAATTACAGCCACTCACCTTAAAGAGATTTAATTTAGATGTACAAGTTAATTTTTACATGTCACTTTCAATTTAGAAATTGAATGTATAATCAAATTATTAATATATTTTTTCAGTATGCCTTAAAGAATCTATGTGGGAAAAAAAGATATATATCCCACATCATCTTCTAATACTCAGTTTCTTTGATACACTTTCTTTTTGTCCTCTTTCAAGTGTCTTTAAAAGAAGAGTTCTGCATTTTCTTTAACTCATTTCAACTTTGTATTTAGTCCTTTCAGCATGTTTTTCGTTGGTTGAAGATAATTAAAAACATATGTTTTTGAAAACCCACTCCACGTTTGAAAAATAAAATAGGCAGCTTAATTTTCTTGTAAGTAGATATTGGCTTTTATAAAATGTATGGCCATACATTTTTTTTTTTTTGATTTTTGAGACAGTGTTTCTCCATAGCTTTTTTGGTTCCTGTCCTGGAACTAACTCTTCTAGACTAGGCTGGCCTCGAACCCACAGAGATTCGCCTGCCTCTGCCTCCCACGTGCTGGGATTAAAGGTGTGCACCACCACCGCTCGGCTTATGGCCATACTTTTTTATTCCTGGTAGTTTATATTCTTTTCGTAAGTTTCTAGTGACACTAATGAATTTCATTTTAAAGAACAATTTCTTTAGTGCTTAAAATGGAATACATCCTTAACTAAAAATCATGGACATAAGAAAAATACACTAGGACAAGGTATAGATAGCTTTTGCCCATACCTACAAGGCATAATACACTAATATTTATTCTCTTAACATGGATATAGTCAACTTTTGGGACTAACCAAAATAAAGTGACACTTTACATGACTACTCCCTTAATCATGACCCTAGGTAATGTGAAACATATAAGGGATAAAGTAAGAGAATGAACAAAAAGATCAAGTATAAAGTTATTTGTAAATAATATGATTTTTTTAAAGAGGAGATGGTAAAATTTTAAAATTTTAAAGATTGCTTATTTTGTTTCATAGTATAAAAATACTTGCTCTGTGCATCGAAATAAATATTTATCTAAAAATATTCTAAATCATTAAAAATAGTGAAGAGGAGGAGAAGGACACCATGTTTATGTATCAAATACACTAATAATGCTATTAGGATTCAGAATAGTCCAGCTAAACACAAATATGTGTTAGGGTTTTACAGTTGTTCCGAAGTTTCATTGACAAACACATATGTTTGATATAGATAGATGTTGGTGAATCGGGGAGTAGAATGAAAGCGGTGGAGTGGAACCACCTAAACAAAGGATGGATGAAATAGCCTTAAAGTAACCTATTGCTTTGTAAGCTAATTTAAATATTGTAACTCATAAAAATAAAGTTAAACAGAGGTACCCTACATGGATAGATAATAGTACTCTGAAAAAAACAGGTTATTAACAAAATCTCATTGCTCAGTATGAGCTATATTTACACCAGTTAATGATGGACAGTCAGCAATGATATGAATGAGAAATTTGTATAAAAACATTTCTCATTAATAGCATGGACTTCTTACATATTACTAAAAAATTATTCACATTCCCTGGTTTCCTGATCAGGACAATCTAGACCTTCAATCTCTATCTTGGTTGACTCCTAACCTGCAAAACATATGCATGAACATCTGATTTAGATTCTGATAATTCCAGAATAATACATTTTCCTTCTCTAAATAAGAGTTTGCATGTGGCAGTTCTTTAGAAAGATGGGGGAAATGAAGGTTCATTATGTGACTGTTAGGCATAGTCCCAAAAATTGCTTGCTCCAATCACAAAGACATTTTGCTCAGCCATCTTTACTTCTGCTATATTTATAACAACTAAAAATTGGAAATAACCAAGAAGTCTCTCAACATAAGAAAAGACTAAGAAAATGTGTCAAATTTACAGAGTGGAGTATAACTCAACCATTAAAAACAAATAACATCATGAAATTTGCAGCATGAAGTGGAAGAAAGAAAAAAATCATTGAGTGAGGTATTATAACTGAGTGAGGTTACCCCAACTGAGAAAGATAAATATAGTATATATTCATTTCTATGTGTATATTAGCTATTGAGTCCCTGATAACCAAGCTACAATCCATAGAAACATAAAAATGGGACTAGAAAAAGCAGATAGATTTCCTTAGGAATTAGAAGTAGAAAAGATAGTTATCAAGGATGTAGAGGGCTAAAATGAAACGCTCAAATGGGAATCAGAAGAAGAAGGAACTTATTGGAGACAATAAGGGGAAATTCTGTTAAAATTAAAAGGTATTTAGGGGCTAATATGGAAACTTAATATAGTAGAAACTTCTTAAAATACTTGTGTGTATGAAGTTGATCTAAATAAAAATACCAAATAATGGGGTAGACACGATTCCATTTGTTCATGTCTTGTTACCAAATGCAGTATTGAGTACTTGAATCAGGTACCAATCAATGAGTTTTTGGGTCAAAGTTTCTAATGGAAAGCCCCCAAAACCTAGGCTGTTTCCAAGGCAAGAGGCTTCTCTCTACAAACTGACAGCAATGTAACAATGCTGAATACAATACATTCAATTCATTAAACAAGGAGTGGTCTAGCTGAGACAAAATTTAGATTAAATTTTATGATATATTTTTTTTTTGCTCACGATCAGCACACAGATATTATGGTTCATATGGGACCAAGGCTGCATTTCAAGTTGGTAACTGAGTTTGGTAATGTGCAAATGTGTCTGGATGTGCAATGTGTCTGGATTTGATGGCATAAGATATGCAGTGATGAAGGGGCTGGTGGAGAGCAGCACAGGCTTGCTGTAATCCCACAGGATAGGCCTTTAGTGAACAATTTTAAGGATTTAAAGGGATCCATGAGGCAGAATTGGAGTTCAGAGAAAATTGCAAGAGAGGTTATTAGTGATAGTGCAGCTTCAGAGGCTGTGGAGATTGCAGGTATGCTGGTGGCACCAGAAACACAGGGACACAGGGAACCGGAGTGAGTTGAATAGACAAGTTTCATGTGATGTCAATAGCAGAGCTGGAGAAGTGGAAGTAGCTAACCCCTTTGGAGCCAAGATCATTGTAAGTTACCAACATTGGATTTAAACCTTGAAAACTGTTGGATTATGGCTATGCTTTATTTTGATTTTTACTGTGTTCTATTTTCCCTTTTATATTAAGAAAGTATTGGACATTTTTTCCTTTAAATTTTCAGGAATCCAGTTAAGAGACATTAGAGTTCTGTAGAGATCCTTGACTTTTAATGTATTGGCATTTTTAAAGATTGTGAGACTTAAAATTGTGTGTGCTTAATATTGTGATATTAATATTAATATAAAAACTTAGAGTCTAATAAGAAAAGAAGAATGATGAATAGTGACGTGTTTGTGTGTCAAACAGAAAAGGGTCAATTAGAGACAGTTTGTTTTTCTTTCACAATTTTAAGCAAGTTAGAATCATCTAGAAATCATAAACTGAGAAATTTTCTCCACCAGATGGGCTGTAGAAAATTCTATGAGTGCTTTTTTAAAAATATATGATTTATTTGGGGGTCCTAGACCTCTGTAGGCAGGCCACCCTTTGGTAAGTGGTTCTGTGATATAGTAAAAATGGGAATTTAACAAGCCGTATGGAGAACGCCCAATATGCAACATTACTCCAAGTCCTCTGCTTCAGTACCTCCTTCCACATTCCTGCCTTCAGTTCCTGCCCAGTTACTCTTTCATGAGGGGCTATAAACAGTAATGAGAAACAAATCCTTTCCTTCCTAAGTTGCTTTTTGTCATTGTCCTTATCACAGCAGGAGAAAGCAAGCTAATAACGTCTATCTCTCATCTGGTCTCAGTCTTGATCAAAAAAGCTATTTTATAGTGAGCAGCAGTTAATGCAGATATTTGTAATTGGTCCAGATGTGAAGAATATGTGACAGTAAGTGCTAACCTTTAATAAGACATGTTTTTCCCCCACTAAGACTCAGCAAACACCAAGGAAGGAGGCAATGGAACTAAAACAGTATCATGGTGAGGAGTACAATGGAATGCTCTTTTCTGGTCAGATCATACTGTCTGTTTAAACGAAAGCAAACCACTGGTGACTTTCTGGATAAGATTGGGTCTATCATTCTTCCAGCATAGATCAATGAGAGGCTAATGGGATCTCATTCTAGATAAAAAGATATTTGTAATTCATGGCTATTGCAGAAGAAATAGTATTTTTTCATTAGGGTGTAGTCACTAGTAGATTGTCCCTATTCTAGTGTAGAGACCAATGCCCAAGAGCATATGGCAGTACTAATTGGAACCAGAAGGTTCTAGGAAAAAAGATGGCATGATGTTGGAAAAGAACATGAAATGGAACTCCATGGAGGAAACTGAGAACAGTATATATAAAAAAGTACATTGTACACATGTATACATTTCAGAAAAAAAATGAATTTAAGTAATCTGGACTTAAAACATAAATATATTTCATTTTCTTTAGAACCAATTATTTTGACTTGTTCCTAACAAATACTAGCAACCAATGTCAGCCTGTGTTGCCATCATGTTCTCTCATCAAAGAGAAGAGAATCAAATTCTTCCATGTTAAATGAAACAAGATTGTTAATTGCTAATTCTTTATTTTTAGATATAAAATTAGCTTCCAATACAACAGTTGCAGAAAAGTTAATAATACCCATTTACTTTGTTTCAGGCTTCTGGACTACATACCAAAATTTGTTTTTCTGCCCTTACATTTAGAAACTAGTGTTGATTTGCATGTGACAGTTAGGAACAAAATGAAGTAAACCTTAGCATCAATAATAATTTAGACAACACATAAACATAGTCCCTAAAGTTGACTATATCCATGTTAAGAGAGCAAATATTAGTGTATTATGCCTTGTAGGTATGGCCAAAAGTTATCTACATTATCTACAGTAAATTATTTGTTTTGTTTTACTGTAGTAATTGTATACAAATATAAAATATGCATGACAGAGAATGATATTTCATGTATCCATGATGGTAAGTTTTTATGGTATAAACATGTGGGTATAGTAAAATCATAATATCTGATTGTTGTGGAATTATAGTGTGAGATGTATTACATATTTATGCTGTGGAATGGTAGTCTAATGATACGAAGATGTGCTGCATTCCTCTATATGGCAGTTCTTTTACTCTGAAAAGTTATCTTTTGTTTATTTATTTATTTATTTTGGTTTTTTGAGACAGGGTTTCTCTGTAGATTTGGAGCCTGTCCTGGAACTTGCTCTTGTAGACCAGGCTAGCCTTGAACTCACAAAGATCTGCCTATCTATGCCTCCCAAGTGTTGGGATTAAAGGCTTGCGCCACCACCTCCTGGTTGAAAAGCCATTTTACTTTGCCTATATAAAATACCTGATTGTTCTGATAAAGAGCTGAATAGCTAACAGGAGGCAGGTGAGAGAAGTTTCTGTCTAGCCCTGTCCAGCTGCTGTTCATTCCACCCAAAAAAAACACATGGAGGCCTATATAAATTATAAACTGGTTGGCCTATTACCTCAGGCATTTTATTAATAAATTTCTACATCTTAATCCTTAATTCATGTCTGTGTTAGCCATGTGGCTTGGTACCTTTATTAGTGAGGCATTCTCATCTTGCTTCCTCTGCATCTGGATAATGACTTCAGACTGAGTCATTCCTTTTCCCAGAATTATTCTGTTCTGATTGCCCTGACTCTACTTCCTGCCTGGCCACCCCACATACACTTCCTGCCTGGTTACTGGCCAATCAGCATTTTATTAAACAAGTACAAGAAATAAATTTTTACAGGGTAAAACCATTGTCCCACAGCACTCCCCCCTTTTTTTAAAAAACAAGAACTCTGAATCAAAACATATATTGTATATGGAGTTTGTGTGATATGCTTAGCCTCTGATATGGCTGGGAATCCTCTGGTTTTCCGGATGTTGGCCCACCTTCCAGTGTGACAGGAGGCTCTACCATGTTTTCAGGGTGCTGGCTTAGTCTCTCGGCTTCAGATTGTTGGTCTTGCCTTTAGTGGAGCAACAAGCTTGTGTCAATGTGAGCAGGGTCATTTGGGGTTATGCTGGGGTTTCTTGGAAAACACAGAGGAGAAGTATTACCTGATTTGTCACAAACCATGAAACTCTGCTAGACCATGGAGATAGGAAAAAAAATCTTGAATTGGGAACCCAGGTTCAAAATGACAAATGTGGCATGTAATCATGTGATCACTCTAAGAAATAGGGGTAAATAGCTTAATATTTATAGATGGATGGAATGCCATGCTGCAACAGGTATATCAAGAGAGAGCAAGTAAGAATCTGAAATTGTATGAGTTGGGAGTTTACGAGTATCTGGGAGGAGTTGTGGAGGGCAATGATTACAATATATTGAAGAAAAAAATCTTATCAATAAAAGACCCTCAGAGTGGTCCTTCCCTCAGGAGGAGACCCCTGAACCCAAGGAACAGTCGAGACCACTGGCTGCAATGGCAAGAGGTTATTTATTGAGCAATGCACAGGTACCTGCTGGCGTCAGAGTCTCTTTTGAAGACCTGCGTGCCCTCAGGCTGGGCAGGGGGTCTTTTATATGGAAATGGACGGGCAGAGCAGGCATATAGAAGTAGAAGCATGGTTACATAAATCCCATTGGTCAGTTCTAATGAGGCAATGGGTTCATTTGGGGACAAGTTCCTCAGGGACATGAAGATCTGATAATAATAGCTGACTTGGCCCTTTCTAGGGCACATGTAGTTTTCCCAGAACTGTCCATTCCCCTCCTAGGCCTGGTGTCTGACCACAGATATCCTGTTTTGGCCGCCTAGGAGTACCGACTTTACCTTGAACTTACACTTGTTTGTGTGAAAGCATTGCAAAATGGCGTTACAGCAGCTAAGCTGGGGTCTTTCAATCAATAAATAAGAAATTTGAAAAACTATCTTTCCTGGATTAAATTTTTAAAAAGTTGACAAAATCATATGCAACAGTTTTAAATGGTGGGATCAGCAAAGAGAATCCTTCTGGCAAAGTAACTAATTAGTAACCCCAGCACATTCTACAAGTTATTTTGTAGAAATGAAGAAAGCTTTATTGTTGCCAGGGACAGGTTGATTACAGAAAACCTAACACTGAATTTGGCAGGAAAAACAAAACATTTTCTCAGAAATTTTTACATTGTAGATACATTAAGCAATAAGAAATAACCATGATTTAGGAGATAAATATTTAAGACTTCTTTCATTTTGATAATTTCAATTGCAATAGATCACACTACCTACTCCTTTTCATCCTACCTCAACCCCTCCAGCTGCCATCACTTGAACATTTCCATTCCCCACACTCTCAATTTGATAAACTTTTTAAATTATTATTATTAATGATATATGAGGGTGTTTGTGTGTATTGGTGTGTGTGTCTAGGTGTATATGCATGTTTCTTCTGTGTATGTTTGTGTGCACACACACACATGTAAACTCAAATATAAATAAATAAAGCCTACTGAATCTGATTTTGTTAGTGCTATGGTTTCCTTGCTGATCACTCTTCACTGGATAATGGAGACGCAAATTCTCCTTCACCAGCCATCAATAATGGAAAGTAACTTTTCCCTTCCACATTAATATATCTTTAATATCTATTGATAGTGTCATTTCTTTAGTATTTTTTTCTAAAACTATTTCTAGGAGAAGTTGTTTCACAGAAGATTCCCTGATGGTCTGGCTCTTACAATCTTTTGACCACCTGCTTCTCCCATAAGGTTATGTAAGCCTCACACAGAGGAGTCATGATTTAGATGTATCTGATGGTGGCTGAACTCTCTATATTATCTGTTGATCTTCACATACTTTTCAGTTGTGGATTTCTATGATTTTCTTCATTTTCTATAAAGACAAACTTCTTTAAAAAGGGTGATAGTCTCACATTCCTGTGAGTTGAAGGATACATTTTAGTACAATAAGAAATTGTGCTGGTCAGGCAAAGTGGTAATAATAGATTCTTTTCTAACATCCATGAATTTACTATTCCAGCGACAGTGTTTAGGTTACAAGTAACAGGTATTATTTCCCTTCTGTTGACTGTGCCTTACATCCAATTACCAGAATATCAATGTTTGCGTAAAGGTATATAAAGTAGCATTCACACATTGGTGGAAGAGTAATTTTATGATCATTGTCAACACCAAAATCTGAACTCAGACAATAGTACTTTTCTTTCTACTTATGTACAATTCAATACCAATTAATGAAAATATGATCAAATATATCTAAATGTCTTCATTGTTAATTCCTAACTGGTGACTTCTGAAGTAATACTCATTAGGTAACTCAAACTAACATTAAGTTGGAAGAAGTCATTATTCATAAGTAAGTTCTATTTGTTAAGAATTATGAGCCTAAGATAAGGAAAATTATTAATTTCTTTTGAATAAAACTTCCAAAAGTTTAGAATCCTTAACTTTCTGGGACTTTAATTTTTTTCACTACTGACAAAATACATTTTTTTCTTAAATTTTACTCATTAATTTTTTTTATTTGACCATATTCTTGGCATTTTTGCCTAAATAGAACAGGCTGGATTTGAACATAATATCATCCTCTTTCTCCTTCTCAAGTACTGAAATTATCAGAGTATAAAACAGTTTTTAACTCTTCAAATTTACCTATGTCTTATTATGTGCACACACACATGCACACACGCACAGTGTGACTCAAGTTTAAATTTCATGCCTTGCACCTATAACATAAGTCCTCTAACAATGAGTTATCTGACAAATTTATATCTGGAACTCACAAAAATATCATGATGATGAAGTGAGGTAGAAGTGTATGCTATATTACAAAGAACTTGTTTATTAGAATCAAACAAAATACTCTTAATTGTTCCTATACTGTGCATCAAATTAGTCTTGACATAAAGCATTTTAGGGATTTAGATGGACTATCAAACAACATTTGTATGATATAATTGAATACAAACAATTATAATAAGCAATACAATGGATTTCTTGTTCTTAGTGTTCCATTATCCCTGAATGACTTTGTTCCATATGAGACAGTCTCTGACTATGCAATCTAACAATTTTCAAACTAAACCTAATCACCCAGTGATTAATGCACAATATTCAAGAAGGCACAGGAAAACAATACATTCAGTGTTATGTAAGGTGTGCTATTTTTCTTATATCTAATCAGATTTTGCTTTCTTATTATTCTTAAACATAAAATGAATTTCAAATAGATGATCTTATGATCTTATACACACACACACACACACACACACACACACACTTCTTTGACTATATCAATCGATTTAATAGACATGAGGAACAGAGCATTGAAATCCCTCATGAGCTTTGTCCTGACCTAACAACATGGAGATTACATTTGAGGACCTGCATCTGATTTGAAAGGTCTGTTCTTTCCTTTTGCTTTGAGCCTAATGACAGATGTAGAGAATCACATTTCACAGCTGTGACAATGAGAATGACAGCATAAGAAAGGCTTCTAAATCCATCTTCCTAATAGGCTCAACCTCAGTTGAAAGTTCTCCTGCATTGGAATTCAGAAGCTTTATTATTACTTCTGGGTCACAGTCATGTTAAGTCATTATCTTAAAATCCCATTTACTGAGAATAACTCACTCTATATTATGTACATCACAGTGTTCTATAATTTAATGACTACTGTCTATTATAATTGGCTATTATACTCTTACTTGCATTCTGAAAATAAGGGTGCAATGTTCATAGTTTCAACTTTATGTGTCCTTAATTTTGATTCAAATGAGGCTATTTATTTTATTACATTTTTCAATATGTTTTTAAATAAAATAGAATTGACATCTTACATAATCTTTTCTGGAACCATGAGAGATAGTCTGCAGGAGAGAAACTTTTAATGTGGAGAGGCTCCAAACAGGGGTAAAGAACTGATATCAATAGATTTTTAATATTAATTATGATTAGTATTTTTGGCAATTAGCTCTTGGTAAAAATTATTTATTGGAGTTGAAGAGATTTCTCATTGGTTAAAAGGTTTACTTCTTGTAGACAACCTGGGTTTTATCTATTTCCAGCACCCACATGTAGACTAACATCCATGGATTTCTGGACACCAGAAATCATAAGGTACAGAGACATATATGTGAGCAAGACATTCTTATACATAAAATAAATAACTAAAAATATATCATGGTCATATCATCAAAATATAAATGAAGATAAAAATCTAAAGTTATTATATGATAAATATTTTTAGTATTTTAATATTTATTAATCTTAAACTGTAAACATTTTTTTGAGAAATCTGTTTGGATGAAGGAAATGTGTCTATTAGTCTACATTATGTAAGTAGAAGTGATGTACATGTTTTCACAATAAATTACTTAGTGACCAATGTGAGAAACTATACAACTCTCTAAAAGCATTTTCTGTGAATTTCTAACAAGTTTCTTTCTAGAGTAAGAAGATGTATATCAGAGTCTCCTGAGAGGAAAAAAATGGGTCAATAGCAGGTACCAAAGCAACAAAATCTAAATAAGTTTTACAGTTGCAATCTTAGTATTTTAATGCAGATTATCAATGACAAAATAACAGTCATTTGGCAAAACATTCTAAATATCTAGAGCATTAGCCATGGTGATATCAGCAAGGATTAGTGTCTAGTATTACTGAAAAACAAAGTATCATCTATGACATACAGTTAAAGTAAAAATAGCACTTGTACAATCATAGAAGGCTATGAGTAAGTTCATTGAAATTCTGCTTCCTAAGTAAGAGGTTGAAAAACAGAAAGTTATTGTATTTATTGAATGCTGCTAACTGAACCTGAAAAGTAATTTCAATCTACAGATGAGTTTTTCAGTTCAAGCAGTGAGCAAAAATTATAATTATAAAGGTAAAATCAATAGAAAACTAGAAAGAATAGAACAATTCAAGTTTGTGAGAGAAAACAAGTGTCAATATTTTGAAAAGAAAATTTGGGAATATTGGTAGTCAAAGTATACCTCTGAAGAATCAATTAAAATAAAATCAAGGCTATAGAAATAATTTCTACTGTTGACATTCCTTGACATATTAAGGGCTGGATATGTTAGAACCTGACTAAAATGACCTCAGTGTCTTTCTTAGAATGATTTAAATTTAAATAAATATCTTTGTGTCCATGGTATCCTGTAACTCTTTATTACTTTTTTTTCTTTTTTTTTAAATTTATTTATTTATTGAGGATTTCTTCCTTCTCCCCGCCACCACCTCCCATTTCCCTCCCCCTCCCCCAATTAAGTCCCTCTCCCTCATCAGCTTGAAGAGCCATCAGGGTTCCCTGACCTGTGGGAAGTCCAAGGACCGCCCACCTCCATCCAGGTTTAGTAAGTTGAGCATCCAAACCGCCCAGGCCCCCCCAAAGCCAGCACGTGCAGTAGGATCAAAAACCCATTGCCCTTGTTCTTGAATTCTCTGTAGTCCTCATTGTCCTCTATGTTCAGCAAGTCCGGTTTTATCCCATGCTTTTTCAGACTCTTTATTACTTTTGAAAGAATTAATTTAGAAAACATTTAATTACATACCTGTGATATGGGATTCCCCTCTATACGCAATGAATATGTTTTATTATCATTGGTCAAAACAGCTTCTTTAATAACTAGGTGGGGAATATGATCAGAGATGAAGAGAGAAAGTATGCAGAGACAGGAAGATAATACATAGCTGCTGAAGGAGAAAGATACCAGCCATAACCATACCGATAGGCCACAGCCTTGTGGTGATAGAAAAATTAATAAAATGGGTTAATTTAAGATGCAAGAGTTAGATAAGAACTACTAAACTATTGGCCAAACAGTGCTGTAATTAATATAGTTTCTGTGTTATTATCCATTTCTCGGTGGCTGGGAAATGAATGAGTAGTCTCCGTCTACAGTACTGTCTATTTGGTATTTATGTCTTCTCTAAGATTGTTGCCAGTTTTGTGACCTAGGAATATTTTCATGGGAAAATGATGACTACCCCTTTAAGATTCAGTATCCACTATATGTTCTATGGGGAGATAGAAATACAGTATTTGTAGCACTAGTCAGTAAAACTCTTGTTGATTTTAGGTTCATTTGATGAGTTGGGTTTTGGTATTATTGTTATTTGCATGTTTTTAGTCTTTTGAGACAGTTTCTCACTATGTATGTCTAGCTGGCCTGTAACTCACTATGTAGGTCAAGCAGACTTCAATTCTTGGGAGTCATTAGCCTCTAATCCTGAGTGCTGGAATTAAAAGCCTATGCCACCATGTCAAGCTCAAACTCATGTGATTAAATTGTATATGCATAACATCAACTAACTTCCTTCAGTTCTATTCTGACTGTTTGAGACTCTTTGGTCTTTGACCTCTTCTCCTTTCAAGTAATCGCAAGTTCTGTCTCTCTTAATGTAATAATTCTGAATGAAGTCATTGCTCATTGATTAACTTAACTGTTACAAATTTTCTTTAAAAATTTTACTGAATAAGAAAAGAATGTACAGAATTAAAATAGTGACAAAAGGCTTTAATTGTTTTAAAAAATAATGACAAAAACCTATACAATAAGGAATAAATGATTCACTAAAAAGTGTACTATATTCAGTTCATTAACTTGAAAGATCTTTCCATTCTTGTAACCTTTTTCAGCACTGTATATCAGTGTTTTGTTGTAGAATATTATTTTAAGGTGTGTTACTTTTGTTTGTTTTCTGAAATATTTGATTAGTGATGCAAAGATGCATTTGATTAAATAAGATTCACCTGCAGTCAGGAGGTTGAGTCAGCAGCTAGCTGACAGGAAGGGGTAAAGAGGATCCAGGTAGAGAAGGGGTCTTAAGGATGGCAAAGAGAAGCACAGTGACTTCTGGAGAGATGAGAGAATGAGAAGTAGCTTAGCTACTTGCTATTCAGGCTCTCTGAGGAGCAGAATTCCACCAAAACCTTTGAATTTTCAGTTCTTTACAGGGACAGATATTTAGTCAAGTTCCCTTTGTAGCTTTGAAAGAATCATTGAATGAGAAAATGGAATTCCCTGAGGCTCAAGATCTTGCAGCATAACTGGGGCTTGCACCCATAGAGTTGCAGTTGCTGATAGAAAAGTCAAAGGTAGCAACCATTTACAGAGGACAGCAATGTTTCCTTCTTTTGATTTAGATATCATTACTCTATTGATTAATTTATTCATTGTGTAGTCAGTGAGTCTAGAATTGGTCTTTTGAACAAAATATCCAGAAATAGTCAATGAAAACTCAAAAATACTCAAGATGGATATATTACAATGCTTGCTTTCAAAGCATTTTTATTTTTGAGACAAAATTGTACAGGCCAGCTGCCCTCCTCTTTATCCTGCCTGGCTCCTGCATGGCAAGCTTAGCCCTGGAAATAATAACACAGAAACTGTATTCATTTAAAC
>NC_022016.1:17670179-17670900 GCF_000317375.1 Microtus ochrogaster
AGGACAGAGAGGAAGGCTGAGATCATATGAGGCTAATAAAGCAGTAAATCTATGGCATTGTGATCTGTTGCAGAAATGGAATACAAAGATTAATATTCCAGCAATCTCAAAACGAAACATAAACCAACTCATGTTTCTAGATAGCATATTATAAGATACTATAAAAAAAAAAAGTCACCAGACATTCAGGCTGTACAAAAACACAAAACAACAAGCAAATGTTCAGAGGTACCAGTGGCTCTTAAAATGTTTAACAGAGGAACCAATATGGATTAAACAATGGTTTGTAACAGATGAGAAATTGCAGGCTTTAGAACAGTTGGTACAGGAGTAGCTAGATGTTCAACATATTAGAAAATAAACCAACACATAGAATTCTCCTGTATAAGTTGTTAAAAAGAAACCTGGAAAATGGAGAATGCTGAGAAATCTAAGAGTTGTCAACAAGTAATTCAATCAATGGGCATTTTACAAAATGGAATTCTTTTGCCTTTCTTATTACCTAAAGGATCGCCCCTCACAGTTATTGATTTAAGAGATTGTGTTTTCACTATACCTTTACAAGAAAAAGATAGAAAAATTGTCTTAACAGTGCCTATGTATAATAATTCTCAGCCTACTAGTATATATCAATGGAGGGTCCCCCCAGAGGGAATGCTAAATAGCCTCACCTGGTGCCAATATTTTCTAAGTCAGCAATTGGAAATACTGGACAAACACA
>NC_022016.1:17674031-17674773 GCF_000317375.1 Microtus ochrogaster
AGTTTGAAGTCTATTTTGTTGGATATTAGGATATTTATACTAGTTTCTTCTTAGGTCCATTTGCTTGGAAAATATTTTTCCACCCCACCACTCTGAGGTGATATCTGTCTTTATAGTTGAAGTATGTTTCTTGTACACAAAGGAAGGATAGATCCTGTTTTTTTTTTATCCAATCTGTTTACCTGTGTCTTTTTATAAGTGATTTGTGCCCATTGATATTAAGTGATATTAATGACCAGTGATTATTTATCCTTTTTTTTTGTAGTTGTTGTTATTGGTGGTGGTGGTAGTGGTGGTAGTGGTGGTGGTGGTATTTGTCAGGGCCCATATGTCTCAACAAAGAAACTATTTTTCCCTAACTGGGCCGGTATGGAGGCACAAGAAATAACGAGACACAGTTCAGAGTCATCTCGGAAGGGCATCTCAGGCTTCATCCATTCCTGAAGATCTACCTGAGTTTATTCTCCAAAACACCTTTTATCCCCCAATTATAACAAGTGGATATGCATTAATATTCTCTTTCTGGGGACGTGGGGCTAGTCAAACCACCTGCAACTTAAGTCACTAGCTTTGGAAAACACCTCTCCCCAGGCGATCTACCTTCTAACAAAGAAGGAGCAATACATCCTGGCCTTTGTTAGGTGGCTATTGTTGTTTTTTTGGAAACTACAACTCCCATACTCCCCCTGGACTACGGATACCTGTGCGCACCCTTGCGCTCCCCGTTAAAAAGGCAGGGCCA
>NC_022016.1:17674898-17676055 GCF_000317375.1 Microtus ochrogaster
TGTCCTTGTATTTGGAGCATAGATATTCTGTATTGAGACTTCATCTTGATTAGCTTTTCCTGTGATAAATATGAAATGACCTTTTTCATCTCTTTTGACTTATTTTAGTTTGAAGTCTATTTTGTTGGATATTAGGATATTTACACTAGTTTCTTTCTTAGGTCCATTTGCTTGGAAAATATTTTTCCACCCCACCACTCTGTGGTGATATCTGTCTTATAGTTGAAGTATGTTTCTTGTACACAAAGGAAGGATAGATCCTGTTTTTTTTTTTATCCAATCTGTTTAGCTGTGTCTTTTTATAAGTGATTTGTGCCCATTGTTATTAAGTGATATTAATGACCAGTGATTATCTATCCTTTTTTATTGTAGTTGTTGTTATTGGTGGTGGTGGTAGTGGTGGTAGTGGTGGTGGTGGTATTTGTCAGGGCCCATATGTCTCAACACAGAAACTATTTTTCCCTAACTGGACCAGTATGGAGGCACAAGAAATAATGAGACATAGTTCAGAGTCATCTTGGAAGGGCATCTCAGGCTTCATCCATTTTTGAAGATCTACCTGAGTTTATTCTCCAAAACACCTTTTATCCCCCAATTATAACAAGGTGGATACTCATTAATATTCTCTTTCTGGGGACGCAGGGCTAGTCAAACCACCTGCAACTTAAGTCACTAGCTTTGAAAAACACCTCTCCCCAGAAAAAATCTACCTTCTAACAAAGAAGGAGCAATACATCCTGGCCTTTGTTAGGTGGCTATCTTGTTTGTTTGACAGGATTGCAGCTGCCTAGTGGCCAGTGAGCCTGCCTGTAAATATTTTGTATGAAATATGGGCCCACAGGTATTGTGTGTGGATTTCGCTTCTTTGGAATTTGCTGGTTTGGGATTATCTATTTCCTTTGTTTTATGGGTATAGTTAACTTCCTTAGGTTTAAGTTTTCATTCTAGTACTTAGTGTAGGACTGGATTTCTGGATAGCTATTAATTTATTCTGGTTTTGTCATAGAATATCTTGTTTTCTTTGTCTACATTGTTCGAAAGCTTTGCTGGTTATAATGGTCTGGCCTTGCATCCTGGATAGAGAGGAGTACATAGCAAATATGGCAATCTTAACAAAAGCAATCTCCAGATTCAATGCAGTACCCATCAAAATTTCA
>NC_022016.1:17676564-17690458 GCF_000317375.1 Microtus ochrogaster
TACAGAATGGAAAAACATCTTCACCAAACTAACATCTGACAGAAGACTTATCTCGAAAATATACAATGAACCTAAGAAACTGGACATCAACTACCAAATAATCCAATTAAAAAGTGGGATACAGATCTAAACAGAAATCTCAACAGACAAATCTCAAATTACTGAAAGACACTTAAGGAAATGCTTACCTTCTTTAGCAATCAGAGTAATGCAAATTTAAAAAAACTCTGAGATACCATCTCACACCTGTCAGAATATCTGATATCAAAAACACTGAAGACAGTTTATGCTAGAGAGGACATGTAGTAAGGGAACACTCCTCCATTTTTGGTGGGAATGCAAACTTTTACAGCCACTTTGGAAATCACTATGGCACTTTCAAAGAAAATTAGCAATCAATATACCTCAAGACCCAGCAATACCACTCTTGGGCATATCTCCAAAGGATGTTCAATCGTACAAGGACATTTGCTCAGTTATGTTCATAGCAACATTATTAGTAATAGCAAGAATGTTGAAACATCTTATACCCCTCAACAAACAAATGCATAAGGAAAATGTGGTACATTTATCCAATGGGCATGTGTTCAACTATGTTCATAGCAGCATGGTTTGTCATAGCCAGAACCTGGAAGCAACCTAAATACCTCTTGACTGAAGAATGGATAAGCAATATGTGGTACATTTACACAATGGAGTATTCCACTGTAGAAAAAAATAATGACATCTCGAAATATGCAGGCAAATAGATGGATCTCGGAAACATATTGAGTGAGGTAACGCAGCCCAGAAAGACAAATATCATATATACTAACTCATAAGTGGCTTTCAGACATAAAGCAAGAAAAACTAGCCTATAATTAACAGTCTCAGAGAACCTAGACAACAATGAGGATCTTAAGACCGACATACATGAATCTAATCTACATGGAAAGTAGAAAAAGACAAGATCTCTTGAGTAAATTGGAAATATGGGGACCATGGGAGAGGGTAGAAGGGGAAGGGAGAGGAATGGAGGAGAGCAGAAAAAAAATGTATAGTTCAATGAAATCAATAAAAAAAAAAAACCCTGCCACTATCACATTGCCACATTTGGGTTCTTAAAACATACTTTAACAGTTTTAAAGTCTAAAATCATAAAAAGTATATCCTCATGCCACACTGTAATAAAACTAGAAATACTCAAGAAAGACAATGACATCTTCAAATATACAAACAAATGAACCGTACTAGAAAAAACATACTGAGTGTGGTAACCCAGACTCAGAAAGACAAATATAGAATGTACTCACTCATAAGTGGATATTATACATAAAGCAAAGCATAACCAGCCTACAATCCACAAAGCTCAGAGAACCTAGAGAGCAAAGAGGATTCTAGGAGAGACATTTAGGTTTGAGAAAAAGACGAACTCTCCTGAGCATATTGAAAACAATGTGGAGGAGGTCAGGGGGAGGATATAAGGGTCAAGAGTGAAAGTAGGTAGAGTGGAAAAATGTATAGCTCAATAAAAACTATAAAAAGGAAAAAAAAAACAGGAGTTATATATCCTGGACACTTTGCTTGTGATTTTTTGCAGTATAATACTGATTTTATGTTCATCTATGTCTGTAATAATGTATAAATTATTCATGGATTGCTATAGAAAATGCTTGGGGATTGGAAACTATTAACCTAGAGCCACAATTAGAAAAGGAAGGAGTTGCCTCATTAGAGAAAAGCTTATTTAGCTGCCAGTTCTAGAATCTCATTAAAGAGGAGGTGGCCACTTTGGGACAGTGATGAAGATGATAATAGAATATGACAGGAATATGTGCTAGATCAGAATGAGTCAAGAAACAAAGGCAATGGAATGTTTGAATCTTCAAAAATCTTGTTCCAGCGACCTAAGGATCTACCCAAATTCTCTGGTCTCTAACTGTCCTCCCAAGGGCATCACTCCAGAGACAATGATTTCCTCAAACAGGGAGATATTTGTGAGTGACTCATCTAGGGAAAATTAATATGGTGCTAAGAACACTATGTTGATTTGTGCTGTAACCAGTGTGTATTTCTCCATTTGGGATTAAGCTGTCCTCTGAAAACTTTAACATCTACATCCAAAGCAAGAATAAATTCCTTTCCCTAAGAGAAGCATGACATTCATATCTACAATATTCACTGATCAGATTGCCTGAATACTGTACCCTTTATGTATTTCCTTTGCTGTTTTTCTTTTATTTAATCTAGCAACAACAATTTTGTGAAAACCTAATGTATTTCACTGAATTGACTGTTATAAAACTGATCTAACTTCAGATTTTAAACTTGCTTTAATAATATTGTATCATATTAAAATGTAGTTTTGATGTGAGAATTTTATGCTTTCAAATAAAAGTTACAGAAATTACTATTAATTTTGCACAAATTAAAAATGGTGAGTTAAACACTGAAAACTAAATATAATACACACACACACACACATATATATACCATGACTTTTTTTCTTATTTTCTTTTAAGGGAAAATATAGAACACTATAAAAGACTAATAATTATACCTCACTTGATTTGAAAATTATTGATTAATCTATGCTCAGGTATTTTTTGTGCATAACATAAGCATTTAGTATTTATGGGAACAAAGACAAATTCTCATGAGCCAAGGCCCTATTACAAGTCACACAATAATAATAAGCAGATGCCAGATTTAAGGGGGAAAAGTAGTTTTTAAAATTAGAATACTTAAATCTGTGGGATCCAGTTTTATACTTTGTCACCAATAAAATTCTAGTATATAATAATAAATAACTATAGTATTCATTACTTACAAATTTCAAGTACAGCCCATTGGTAGGGGTTCAAAATACTAGGACCCAGATAAATAAAAATGATGTATAATTAAAATTTGTTTGATAGGATGTCTATATTCTTCGGGTCTGGAGGATATAAAGTAGAAGTGTTAGGAAATAGGAAATCAGGTCTTTAGAGGCAGAAACCTCCAAACACCTCATCATGAACTTTACATTTTTCTGCAATGCAGAGCATAAATTTAAATCTTTAAAACAAAGCAGTGGTGATGTACCCCTTCAATCCCAGAGCTTGGGAGCCAGAGGCAGGAGGATCACTGTGAGTTTAAGGCCTGTCTGGTATACCAAACAGGCCTTTTAGGATAGGAAGGACTGCTACCCAGAAAACTCTGTCTCAGAAACTAATTTATAAATATATTTATATATATTTCCTAATACCCAGTGTTTTCAGAAATTATTGCTTACTTCGCTACTAAATCTCATAATCTTTGTTTTTGCTATAAAGAGAAAATAAAATAGTTCAAGAAAATTTTATTTTATATAAAACAAAGCATCACATATAAAAATTGCTGAATATGAACATATACATATCTAAGAGCGATAGAGTGATGTCTGTAACACTTTCTGCTTTAACCTACTCTCTGCTCACACCACTGTGTATTCTGTTCACGGCTGTTATTGTCTAGCCTGCAGGCAGATACAGTGGTGGGTGGTATATGAGACATTTTTAGACAGAGAACATAGATAAAATTGACTGACAGTGAGGAAAGAAGAAGTATTTTCTAATATACTTGATTGGGAAGAACTTTTACATAATTTTGTAAATGCTTATTGCATGAATTGCTTCTGAAAAGATATATTGATGACAGCGGATTTCATCAGTGTTTATGGATTATAGGCAGACTATAGGAAGGTAAAATATTTTTCTACATTTTTACTATGATTATTATTGCTCTTTATCACTGAAGATCTTCTATGAGAATATGCTACCTACCATAAACATTTTGTTTTCTGGGAGGAAACTAAAAGCACTTTTGATTGTAGATAATATTTTCAGAATTTTGTCACCAGTTGATAATAAAGTTGAAACAAATTGTAAAACTCAGAGAATTTTCTTTCCTGCTCCTATATCTGTCCTTCCTCCATCTCTACCCTCTCACTCCCTTAAGCACTCTCCAGGCTTTCTCTTTTCCCTTCTCTCTCCCCCTCTCCCCTTCCCACAACCCCACCCCCCACCCATGCTCCCAACTTTTGCCAGGCAATCTTGTTTGCTTCCAATTTCCAAGAGGATCTATATATGTTTTTCTTTGGCTTGACCTTGTTATTTGGCTTCTCTAGTCTTGTGAACTGTAGGCTTATATCCTTTGTTTAGAGCTGGAGTCCACTAATGAGTGAGTACATTCCATATTGATCTTTTTGGGTTTGGGTTATCTCACTCAAAATAGTGTTTTCTATTTCCATCCATTTGCATGCAAAACGCAAAATGTCATTATGTGTCCCCAGCTAGGTCCTTGGGCAGCAGAGTAGAGGTGGCCTGAACTGGCCTTGCCCCACTATCACACTGATGATTATCTTGAATGTCACCATAGAGTCTTCGTCCAGCGATGGATGGAGATAAGAGACAAAGTCCCTCATCAGAGCAACGGACTGAGCCCCCAAGGTCCAGTTGAAGAGCAGAAGGAGGGAGAAGATGACCAAGGAAGTCTGGACTGGGAGGGGTTGGTCCACCCACTGTGACTGTGTGCCTGTTCTAATGGGAGCTCACCAAATCCAGCTGGACTGGGAGTGAATGAGCACGCGATCAAACCGGACTCTCTGAATGTGGCAGAAAATGGGGGCTGACTGAGAAGCCATTGATAAAGGCACTGGGACTTGTTCCTACTGCATGTACTGGCTTTTTGGGACCCTAGTCTATTTGTCTATTTGGATGTAAAGCTTCCTAGGACTGGAAGGGGGGGGGGGCTTGGACTTCTCACAGGGCAGGGTTCCCTGCCCTCTCTTAGGAGGGAAGTGGGAGGGAGGAGGGTAAGAGGGGGAGCGGGAGAGGAATGGGAGGAGGGGGAGGAGGTGTAATTTTTTTTGAATGGAAAAATAAAAAAAAAACGTAGAGAATTATTCCTGCTCACAGTGGATGATGAATTATTTTAAATTAATATAGTAGGAAGCACTACAGAGATTAAAAAATTACAAACATACCTTGTAGCAGAGAACAGTACCAAGAAATCAAGCTAAAAATTTGTCCTTCCTGTTTCATTTTCCTCTCACCATGGAACATACAGGAGACTCTTTTGAGGTAGCGTGGAACTCTCACTCATAAGGTAAATGAATATAACTCTGATTATAACCATATCTAAAGTTGGGCATTTTCTCTACAATACTAGAAATTTACACAGAAATTGCAAATGCACCTTCTTTTGATCTCCATATAACATAGGTGATTTCACTCTAAATAGCATCAGAGGCAGAGATAGTACCACATGCTCAAAACAGAAGAAGTAAAAAGGAAATGTATTAATATTTTACAAGGGCCTTATGCCATCCTATGATTAGTTAACAAAGACATTTATTGTGTAATGATGGGGAAAATTACTTTTATTGAATAAGCAGATGATGTTCTTTTTTCTAATTATAGCACTTCAGGTGTTTATATCTGCAGATTGTTTGGGTAAGGCAATTAGGTACTGCAAGCATTTGAATTATGTTAGGTTAAATTAGTTTGCCAACAGACAGAAATACAATGAAGAGGAAATGTGTCCTCGCAGCTTCTGTGCTCATCCTTGGAGGTTAAAATGACCTCTTAATGTGATGTTGTAAAAATAACAAGTTCACATCCCAAACTAGAATTGCCTTAAGACAAATCTTATTCTTTGAGAGATCTTCCTATTGGGAAATAGAGATCAAATGAAGAGTAGTGGAAATTACTAGTTCTCTTCTATCATCTAGTCGTTTAATTTGATAAGTTCCTTCTCAACACCAGTTGATTGTGTTCAGAGACATATATAGTCTCTAAATGTCTGTAATTAGAATATTAATCCTGTCTTTTCCTTCTGGTTACTTCAAGGACAAGGGAAATCTAATTTGTTTCATTAGTAATCAAAGCAAGATAAAAACAAGACCTCAGTCCATATCGTTGCAATGAGCATTGCAGCTATGAGCTGTGTTGCTGCACACACAGGAAAGAAAGACCTTATCCTCAATTCTGCTGCTGCAGATGACTTTATAATGTGGAAGAGAAACTAGGTCGTTTGCCAATCTTTATGGCTATAAGTGCGGTGCATGTGTTTACCATTTCCCCTGCTTTCTATCACAGTCTTTTTTACTATCTAACAAGAAAAAAAAGAGTTCTAAAATTTTTTTGTGATTTAAGTTTCCCAATAGTGTAACAAATACAGATCACATAGTATTTTCTGAGAATTAAAAAAAAAATCTGTGAACTACCTAAACTGAATTTGAGAATTACGGATTTAAGTCATATTTTCAATCAATATATTTGTCTTTCTATCACTCAACTCCAAATTTGTATGATTTGGAATTATAGACCCTTGTTTCAGTGACTTTATAAAATAATAAGTAATTGCATTTTATTGCATATATACCTATGAATATTTTACACATGGACTCATTATGATTCCATTTTTCTCTGAACATATGTCTAGTATATGCATAGCTATTAACTATGTAAAGCTAATTAGGATATTCATAGCGTAAAACAATCATCAATGTGTTTGTTTTTTCCCATGCAAATCTTCATAAGTCTTTCCCAGAGCTGCAATACCTTTTGAAAATAGAATCTTCTTGGGTAAAGATTAATAACATAGGGAATCTACAAATTAAAGGATGCTAATAAAATCAACAGTGTATATGTTGTCAGATATCTTGCAACTTACAGATGAATATTGAGTTTCTAGTAAAATAAGATGGAATACTTGGAGGAAATATGGGATCTAGTAAAATAAGATGGGGTACATGGAAGAAATATGCTCATTAGGACTACAAAATTCTTTCAGTTGAAAAGCTTATGTGAGATGAATATTCTCATATTTATTAAGATACTAGAAGGGATCATCAAAAAAAAAAAAGAAATTCATCCTAAATAGTAAGATCAATTAGATGTATTCTGGTGCGTGGCTAAAACTCATTAGAAAATAAGCTAGTCTCCTTTCTTGTTAGCATTTCCCTGAGGACTTATCTTGGTGCCTTATCAGAACGGTGATGTTTTATGGACTTTATGCTGCTGTAAAGACACCCAATTAATAACTTTCACGATATCATGCATGTGTGTGTTTAGTTAAAGCATTTCAAATGACAACTCTCTTTGTTTTCGGGAGTCTTAGAAATAAAATTATGATGTAATTTTAGCAAAATGCAATTGCTGCCATCAGTTAAATGCCTTCTATTTTATTAAATAGAGAATAGTAGAGAAATACTGAAAATATTTACCTGAGCGAGGGGCACAGTTTATGATTTCTATCTGCTAACTTTACTCATATGGTCTAAAACCATCAACCCTATTTCGTTGCCCTTCCTATAAGAAAGAAGGTTTCTTCTAGTTGAGTGATACAAGGTCATGGAAAAATGTCATGATATTTTGTGAATACATTTGAAACCCAGGACATTCTTTTACCACCTTGTTCCTCAAAGGAACTAGTCACCTTACTGCTCCTTTCTGGGTTGGGCAAGATTCTCTCTGTTATTTACAAAATGCTCATGGCATGGCAAATTTGGCTGACTGTTTGAAAAGAGGGAATGTTAGTGAGAGAGAATTCAGGCAAAATGTTTGCTTCTTTCAGTTGAAGTTTTAAAGGAAACTTTTAGTAAAGTTATGCAGTTAGTACTTTTGTTAATAGTGTTAGAATTTTCCCAGGTGGAGACAAGAGCCAAGTTATAAGGTATGCGACATGGTTTCTGCAGTGATTAGATATCTTTAATTTGGAGGGCTTTATGAAAGAAACAAAATGAGCATTTCAAATGATTTAAGTTAAAACAAAAGATTTAACTCTGTAACTGTTATATATATTGCATTCAATTTCAACTGCATAGAATAAATAGAATATAGAGCAGTATTTTATGTGTTTATTTTAATGCAAAATTGATAGATATTATGACACTCATGAGACAGCTTATTACCTTTTATTAAGATGGCTTTAATATTTCTATTTTACCTGCCATCTTAATATAGGAACAAAAGGTTCTCAATACCTTTACTAAACATTAAATAATAAACTAACATCACTTTTTTTTGGAGAACAATGACTTTATTGAGATTTACTTACAGGAGTATGAATGAGGGGTTCTAACATCACGTTTGAAGTAGGAAATTAAACAGAAGATCTCTTTGTAGGTTGCTGTTCTTCATACAGGTGTTAATTCAAGAAAACATGAGCAGCAATTCACCACTACCTATCAAAGAAATAATAAACATAGTAATATAGCAAGTGCATCTGTGATGGGTCATAGTGTTCCTTCAATTTCTGGTTTTCTTTAATATTTTTAGCAATATTTATATTGCAATATTTATATTGCAATTTGTCGACTGTATATTACTGTAATTCATGATTCATTACTGTGTGCAACAATTTCCCAGAGATTACATTAAGCCACTTATTTTGTAATTGGCTTCTTATCCCTAGCCATGTTTAAAACATACAGTTTTAAATTTCAGCATTATCTAAGGACTTAACCTTGCTAAAGATGAGAGCACAACTTTGTTCCTTAATTAAACCTGCGTATATACATAAGTGACTAGCTGTTTAAATAATTGTCAAGTTGCAAATGAAACTAACATGCAGATTCTAATTATGTGCATGATACATGTGAAGGAATTCATTGTGGAGATAAAATAATAAATAATAGAATTTTTATAAAAATTATATTTAAGATGTAATACTTAAGGAATTTTCAATGTTGGTTTAGTGGTAAGAATACTTTTCTCTGGAAGCATTAGATCCTAAGTCAAGTTTCTAGCATCCACATAAAAATTCAGATGTGCCTGCTAATCCCTACTACCCCAACAATTGGAGGTGGTGCCAGCCTACTGTCTTAAATGACCCAATGCTAAATCTTCTGTTCTCATCACTTGAACTAGCTACATGCCTCTGCACTGGCTTACTTCCCACTGGAAACCAATCTGCACTGTAGCATGTAGGTCCAGTTCTGTGTATGACCCCTGGTGACTTTTCACTGCCAGCAGCCTACACAGCAACCTCTCACACTATTAAAGATAGAAACCATGGAGGAAATTTCCCCTCGAGTTTGAGATTGATTTCCCTATGTCCAATAATCAAATTGTGTGGTGTTTTCAGCAATGGGAATTCCCATGTAGTTATGGTGGGCAACTATGAAAATGACAGCAGTCTACTTGTTTGTGAAATCTCTCGAACTTCCATGGACAATAACATGTAAGATGATAAAAACCCATGTCTTTCCTTAGGATTTTTACTAAAAACCTCATCTCTTTGGGTTTGTGTGTGTGGTAGAGTTTGCTACTCATACAGGACCCACCATTCAAAATAATTTTATTATGTTTAGACATTCCATTCCAAATATATTTTCATGTATTCTTAATTTTTCTTAACCCATTTATTAGCCCTTTTCCTAATACCTAGCTTCAATCAATTCTTTAAATTCTCACATTCCCTCCTTTTTCAAATATCAAACATATTTTATTATCCCAACTAATACATTGTTTAATTGAAATGTAATATTATCACTATTTGTGGGTCCAACCCCAGAAGACAGCATGAGGATATGTGAGAAAAACCATAAATGTGGCAATAGCATAGGAAAAGTTTGATTTATCTAATAACTAGACCCTTTTATCTGATAGGGAAAACAAACACAGATGCTTTCTGTTGGTAACTTATACTTCATCTTAAATCCTGACAGTCTCTCTGTCTCCATATTGCTACATATATTTTATAGATTCCTAATTAGCCTTACATAGTATCTTGTATTTACAGCTCTGTCCAGTTCGTTTCTTCTCTGTCCAGTTGTCCTCCTGCTGTTCTCTGCCTAGTTCTTTTCTGCTCTTTCTCCACCATCCTTTGCTGCCTCTCCTCTCTGCTGTTTGTATCCCTTTGCTCTCTGCTTCCCTACATACATTTCTGCCCTCTGCTGCCTCTGCCTTCTTGTTCTCAGCTTCCTTGCCTTCTCTTCTCTGCTTTCCGTCCTTTCACAACCAAACTCTGAACAATTATAGCTTATATTAAAGGACCCTATCCACACCCAAAACATAAATTAAGTCAGATAGTTTCTCTCGGGCTAGAAATGTCACAGTGACCCAAGCACATAGCTCTAGGTTGGTGAGGCTTCCCAGAGAGAAAAAGACATTAGAAATCAAGACTTAACAATAACAACTATTTAGCTGGACCTTGAGCAGTAAGGGGAACATGCAGACTAAAGTTGCTTTGAACCCTAGCTTTGGATCTGTAAACAACACCTGGAGCAATGTGTTTTCCTTGTGTCTGTCTCTCTAGGGACAACCAACCTGCTTTGAATCTGTTGAGGTCTTGGCTAAACCTGTAAGAGGTTGTCTTTGTAGCTGAGAATTTTCCTAAGTCAGTCTGAGTTATGAAAAATATCCTAGTATTATTTCTGTTCATCAATATTATATAACTTAAACATATCCACAGCCAAAAGTGTGCCCAATAGATGGAATGTATACATGAGATAAACACACAAAGCTGTCATAAGGGAAGAAATGAAAGACTTAGGAGAGAAATGAAGTGACTTATGACAGAGATTACAGACAGGCATAACTGGCTTCCACAGTCAGTGACTTCACAGCTTTTCCATGTGAAACTCCTCACCAAGGAATCATGTATCTAATGGGTCGGCCTCCTGAACAGTAATTGTCGACTGCTGTATTCTCCTAATGCAGCTCTCTACATAATATAGTAATATAATATTTTATCCAATTATTATACCCCCTAATTTCTCTCGTACCTTAGAGCCCCTCTCAGTTTCAAACTTTCTCTTTTCAATATTCACTTTTCTACTTTGATTTTTACCTATATATAATCTAATATTCTTTCCCTCATTAAATTGAATACAAATTTTAACACTTTGAATGAATATGACACT
Source organism: Microtus ochrogaster (assembly GCF_000317375.1). NCBI lineage: Eukaryota > Metazoa > Chordata > Mammalia > Rodentia > Cricetidae > Microtus > Microtus ochrogaster. The sequence goes on from NC_022016.1 coordinate 17,687,435, forward strand.
CTATTTGTACTGAATGAGCTAAAAATTTTTCCTGAGTTTTAAAACAGAAATGAATATATGTTCTACTTTCCTAAATAAAACTTAAAACTATAAATTAATTTGAGAGAAAATTATTATCTTCTCAAGAACACTATTTCCTTTTGGCCTCTTATTTGAGGTCCTGTTTTTGTATGTCCTGTTTTATGATTTTTCAAGGTAGAAATTTACTACCACTTACAACTATAAATCTATCTCTGTTCATTTAATTTTTGTAGTTTTGTATTATGCATTTTGAAAATTGACTTTTGAATCAAATTTCAATATTTTCCTAAGTAGCATTTAATCAACATTTAATTTTTTTTAACTTTACAGTGTTTATTGTATAAATCAGGTTAACTTTAATATTTCTGAAAATTCATCACCTTCACCAAGCCAAAGATTATATAAATATAATTTCATTACTAATAGATTTTCAGGAAACATTTTAAAACATTCTTAAGTTTTGATAATCTAGTTATTATTCCTTTCTTTTTTCCCCAGCCTCAGTTAATCTTTTAAACCCCTCTATTCCCTCTCCTTTAAAATACTACATATTTGTTGCTACAAATTTATGAAACAAGTGGGTTGTGCTCTCATAAATCTACCATAGTTTAAGATATTTTATAAAGGAAACCGTGCTGATTTCACAGTGAGAGTATTACAGTTGAAGATCTCTATATTCATCCCAACTTTATGCATGCAAGAAAGTAGAAAGGATATCTGATTTGAACAATAAGTTATTCTTTATCTACTAAATATGTTTTTCTTAGCTGTTGGAGAGACAGCTAACTGGTTAGAAGCATGATCTGCTCTTCCAGAACCTACATGGTGTCTCACCCTTGTCTCTAACTCCAGTTCCTAGTGATTTGACACTCTCTGGTGGTCTCTGAATGCATCAGGCATACATATGGTGCACAATCATACAGACTGTAAAAACAACAATATGCATATAATCTTTAAATAAAATAACTTTTTTATTAAATAGCCTGGTATTTAGACAACATAGTTTACTGGGAGTCATATTTTATCATGAATGTATAAAATCATAAGCAACTCTTGATATTCTAATATTCTTCAACAAAAAAAGAAAATGAGCATTTTCTTCTCACAAGTGATTAATCTGCCTTATAGCATGTGAAAGCAAGACTAAATTTGTATCCAGAACTATATCCTTATCAATTATGAATCCTAAAATTTAGAAATCTGAGGAATTATTGGTTTATACAGTAATGAAATACAAGTCTCAAACCATAACTAAAGTCAGAAAAGTTAGTGTAGGAAAATAGAAAGATTCCATTCTTTCAAATTTCTAAGATTCCTCCAAAATATCATTCATTTTACTCAGTTTTTGTATGGTTATCTAACCCAGACTTCTGAGTTAGTGTCCTTTGATGGGACTGACAAAGCCACTCATGGCATGGATTTAAAAGTCATTAATATTTATGGTTGTGAGCCTAGCCGACTACAGCTGCGGACGCAGCCTAGATTCTGAGCGACTTGATCTTCCCTGCTAAAAAGTCAAACTGGATGGGAGTATTAGCACTCCCGGGCCCCGCCCTGCCTGACAGTGGCACAAGCGCCACTGTAACAGCGTGATCAGTCTCTGTTCCCCTCCCACCTCTCCTGGCGCTCGAGTCACGTGACAGCGGCCCTGCGAGCCGGCTCAAAACCGGCTCAAACACGCCGGCATCCCTTTGATTTGTTCACTTTGGTGGCTTTTCTCTCTGTTTCCTTTCTGGCCCAATTGCTATTTATCAGCCTGGTGTCTGCTCCAATTTTTGTTTTTGAGTCATTTATTTGAGACTTAGGCCACGTGGACTCAAGTGGACTCTTTCGCCACCACTGGCAGGAACCAGTCATTGCAGGTAAAAGAATTTTTTCTTGTATAAATAAAATGTCTGAGAACGTGACTGTTTTAGATTTCAACAGCTTTTTTGAGTGTACCATGTGGGAGATTTTACAAGAGGTGTCTATCACCCCACATCTATGGATATTTCTGGGATTCGTAATTTTCCTTAGCACTATATGGTTTGACAACAGGAAAATGATAAAGTCTCTTAAGGCCTGAGGTTGAATGTTTAAAAATTATTGAGAATGACAACAATCTTCTCAAGAATCAGTTTGAAGTTCTCCAGGAAGAAAACAGATCTTTGGTTAACATGACTCGGTTAACTGAGCAAAATTTAGAAAAGGTACAGGCTGATGTTAAGGAGAAATTCATTACTATGGAAGAAGGAACAGCTGAATTAGATCACAAGTTCCAGCAGTCCCTTTCTGTAGGAACTGAAACATTAACTAAGAGAATCAAAACTGCTGAATGTGACAATCGAATTTTGTCTAAAGCTTATGACAGATTGGTGGAAAGATTATCAATACAAGAAGGCACGGTTTATGCCATAAAATTATGTCCAAAGATGACAAGTTATCTCTAATGGACAAACTTCATACTTTAGAATCCTCAATGAAGGCTTTGGAACATAATTCTGGACAGGAGATTCAGACATTGCAAAAAGAAATGATGAATAGAATTGAAAAGTATGAGGAATTTCTAAATTCTGATGAAAAAGAGCAAAGGGTAGAAAGGCTAAATTTAACTACATCTGTGGATAAATCCCTCCTGGGCAATTTCCACAAAGCTCTACCTACAGCTCTACATGCCTTTCCAGTAATAACAACAGAAAAGGTGATTGGTTCCAGAAACCCTAGGGTCATCAAGAAAGATACATAGGAGCCTGTTCGTATGAATGATCTCAAAGAAATTAAACAGTCCGTCATGACTTTTGGGATGCACGCCTCTTTTGTTAAAGAGATGCTAAGATCTTGGGCCACGACAAGCAGAGCAATCCCCTCGGACTGGCTCCGGCTGAGCTCCGCGGTCCTTGAGAGTCGACCGCAATTAAAATGGAAATGCTTATTCAGGCAAGAGGCTAGACTTTTAGAACAGCAGGAAAAGGTGAAGGGAATTGATATTTCCCTAGATAAAATTCTAGGTGAAGGGCTCTTTTC
>NC_022016.1:17693713-17699381 GCF_000317375.1 Microtus ochrogaster
CATTTATTTACACCGATACACTTTCTTTTAGATTGTACTGAATTTTAAGTTAAAATTATCATTTGATTTATTTTATAATATTTATTAATTAAGCGTAACTATGTAAACTATATATTTTTTTTTCGAGACAGGGTTTCTCTGTAGCTTTGGAGCCTGTCCTGGAACTCCCTTTGTAGACCAGGCTGGCCTTGAACTCACAGAGATCCACCTACCTCTGCCTCCCGAGTGCTGGGATTAAAGGCGTGCACCACCACCGCCCGGCCTATAAACTATATTTTTAAAATAATTGATCATAAATACAATTCTTTTTAAATTAAATAAAATATACTTAAGCATATCTAAGGTTTAGTACTACTTGATTTTTATTACTTGTTATTTTCTCGAGTCTGCCATCTGCCTTTGCAACCTCCTGCAATTAAATCCACGTATGAAAGAAGAGGCCAAAATCAAACAAAAGAAATAGAACAAAACAGAAAAGACACAAAACCAAAGATAAACAAAAGAATAAGGAGGAGCAGGAGGAGCAAAAGGAGGAGGAGAAGGAAGAAGAAAGAGAAGAAGGCAAAGGAGAAGAAGGAAAAAAGGAAGAAGAATCATTTTGTTGTGTGTGGAAACTATAGTATGGACCATTGAGTTACACAGTTTATCTTGTAGTCCATTCATCTTTATTTGTTAAGTGTTCATTTTCATGATTATGATTCATTAATCTGGCTAGAGCTCTCTGATTTCTTCTACAGCACAGATAATGGGCTCTCACTGAGGCTTCTCTTGGATATCCTGCTGTTGTGTGTCATGGAGAGCCTACTGTTTTGAATCTAAACGTTCTTCTCATTCACATTCTACAACAATTCAAAGATTTTCTGAATACTGGGATGGGCTAACTTAAAGTCCTATTCTGGGTCTGGGATTTGGTAACTGGGTTGGTCAGCTCACTAGCTTTCCCTTATTGTCTTACTAAGCAAGCTCTCTAGCAAGCTCAACTATCTCACCCAATGCAGCCTACAGCAAGGAGGAGGGCCAGTTTTTCTGTTCTCAGGCCATCAGATTCAGATATTTTTCACTCACAACACCAGGGCCGTCTCTACGGTTTTGTCCAGTCATAGTGAAGGGCCCATTCTGCTGTGGAATATTTGTTTACTCTGTGAAGGTGTGTCTTTGTTAAGTCACCTTCTGATTAGTTTAGTAAAGAGTTGAGTGCCAAAAGCTAGGCAGAATAGGTTAAGTAGGACTTCTGGAAAAAGAGAGGACTCTGGGAAGAAGAAAAAGGTGCAGGAGTTCACAAGTGGAAACAGGAGGCGCAAGACAAAAGAGAGTTAATGCCATGTGACAGAGGTAGATTAATATAATTGGGTTAATATAAGTTATGAAAGCTAGTTAGGATCAAGCCTAAGCTACAGACCTAGCTTTTGTAATTAATAAGAAATTTCTTCATCATTATTTGGGAGTTGGATGGAAGAACAAAAAAAGACTCACTGTACCTCTCTCTTGATTTTTTCAGGTGAATAGTAGGGAGTGGCAGGGTCAACTCTCCTGCTCTTCTGCCAACAGGGCTGGTTCAACTGCATCAATGACAATGAGGTCAGCTCTAGGATGCTGCCCAGGTGAGAAGAAGAGGCGACATTCTTATGTGTTGCAGCCAGTGGGGATCAGGGCTAGCACTCCAACTCTTGTGACTCTCATGATTTATTTAGGAGACCCAGTATCTGTATCCTAGATCATCTTAGAGAATCTTTTCCAGTATTTTCCACTTTCTTCATTATATGTGATACCATCTTCTTTTCTTAAGCACGACAATCATATCTACTAACTTTCAGTTTTGATCCTCTGTTTGAGTTCTCATCTGTGATTAAAGCTAAAAAATTTGACAAGTTGTAGCTTTATCTCTTATATGGCAATCAGAAGATTCTGTCCTGTTAGAATGCAAACATTGTAGCATCCCCCACCACACACCAGGTAAGCCACCCCTGATGGTTTCCAACTTAAACGAGAAGATATTCAACTGACACATATAAAATCCAGAAAAATTGCATTGTGCTTAATGAAATACATGTTTTAGGATCAAATTTATGAATACTATAGTTGTAAAATTGGATTTTTAATATATACTATAATTTCTAGTTTTTTCTTTACTTTGTCCATTTTTATCTGCTTATCATTAAATTCTAATGTTGAAAATATCATGAACATGTTGTGAGGGTACATTCATACTTTCCTTAAAAACAATAAATTGATCTTTACATTCCTCAAGACAAGATTCTCTCTACTTTCATGTCGTGTACTTTCATGTATACCTATATAAGTTAATTATTTATATCAAACCTATTTCATTAATATATTGTAAGGAACTTTCATATCTTCCTTAAGAAACAATAAGTGTACTCCATCCACTTCTAAGGAATATCTCCTTAGTATCTTTGTATCATGTATGTGCACATTCATCAATTTTTTAATATAAAAAGGTCGGTCAGATGTATCTATATTTTTCTTGATATAAATTTATATTTACTATTTGTCAGTTTGTCTGTGCCAGATTTCTTTTTACCCCTTTGTAACTGGAGAAAAAGACAGTTGTGATCTGTCATTGATAGTTGTTGGATAAGCTGTATGTGCATGTGTGTGTGATGGGATATGGTTGTACCCTTACACTTGAACTATGAGATGTTTTCAGCCTTCTACCTTTCTTCTTTTGATTCATTCTCTCTTTATTTCTTTTCACTTCGTTTTTTATTAATTTGTCAGTGTATTTTCATAAAATACAGGGTTTAAAAATGAGAGAATAAGTACAGTTTTCTGAATGTATTTGTTCTGGATCTGAATTATTTTGATTACTATGATTATCTCCATTTTGCATCAGTGAAGAAAAGTGAGAAAACAGTGGAGAATGAACAAGGGTGTATGATCTCTTTGATGAAAATGGTACACTGACCCAAATCAATATACAATAGCTGGGCTGTAGATTCATCTATGATTATGATGAGACAAGCGTCAGATAAACCCTTTCCTCCACATATTGCTTTGGTCATTGTGTTTCATTACAGCAATAGAAATCCTTACTAAGACATAAAGCAAAATCATATTCAGCATTTAACATTATACTATTATTCACAGTACTTTTTAATAAAATGGAAACTCAATGCATCATAATTTGATTAAATATTTCCTAATGGGATTTGTTTTATGCTATCATAAATTAATGTAATAAAATGATTATTCCAAAGTCAATGACAGCAAGAATTTATCTGTTTCTAATAATGTATCTATATGATGTGAAGCAGGATGTGTGCAATGTGTAGAATTAATTTTTCTTTCCCATGGCCTATAAAGCCTGGTTATTTCTAACAGTTATATGATATTGTTTATCTTTTGTTAAATATAACAATAAAACTCAATCTAGACTTTTAAAAAAATCTAATGCTTCTTGACAATCATTATGTATTCTGAATCTGAATATTTTTTTTCAGATACAACCTTGAATATATAAGTGGAGTTTTAGCCTTCTTTACTTTTTTACAAAGCAAATTTTCAGTTAATATTATCAAATGTTTCTTTCTTCAGAACATAGGGCCATTTCATATACAATTCCTCAAATTATCTTCTGTTTTATGACTCTGATTCTAACGTGACATTTTTAGACATTTGCTTTGTAAGACAATTGCTTTGTAAAGATGCAAACATACTGGGCTGAGCTCCAGGAGAGCTTTTGAGGAGAGAAAGGGAGGTTTTGTGCGAGCCAGGGTGTCAAGGTCACAACAAGCAAACCCACAGAGACAGCTGACCTGAGCTCTGGGAACTCACAGACTGATGCAACAGCCACGGAGCCTGCATGGGACCAACTAAGACCTTCTGCATGTGTGAGAGTTGCGGATCTTGGCTTCTTTATAGGGCTCCTAGCAGTGGGATCTGGGTCTGTCCCTGACTCCTGAGTTGGCTTTTGGGAACCTGTTCCCTTTACTAGGTTGCCTCACCCAGCCTTGATGCGCGGGGAGGAGGTTGGTCCTAAGTCATCTTGATGTGCCCCGTCTTGGTGACTTGCCATAGAAGTCCTACCCCTTTCAGAATAGAGACAGAGGTGTGGGTTTAGAGGTAGAAGGTCAGTAGAGAAAATGAACAGGAGGAGGGAAAACTGTGATCAGTATGAAAAATAAATGAAGAGAAAAATATTTTAAAAAGCATTATTTAAAAATTCTGCTTTGTTGGTTGTCATAAAGAGGGCTGATTGTTTGTTCCCAGCAGCTCAGCTTTGAAATAATAACACAGAAACCAAATTATTTGAATCACTGATTGGCTCATTAGCTCCAACTTCTTATTGACTAACTCTTACATATTAATTCAACCCATTTCTATTAATCTGTATATCTCCACGTGGCTGTGGCTTACTGGCTAACTTTCCGACATCTGTCTCCAGTGGAGCTACATGGCATCTCTCTCACACCACTTTTATTCCTCCCAACATTAATCTTATTTTCCTCCGCCTATCTATGTTCTGCCCTGCTCTAGGTCCAAAACAGTTTCTTTATTCATTAATGGTAATCACAGCACACAGAGGGAAATCCTACATCATTTGTTCACTCTTATTATTCTATACCCAAGTTCATGTGCAGAGAACTATAGCTGACAATACTGTAAGTATGTTGTGAATTCTAAACTGCCAGTATTTATTTTGGGTAAACCAGTATATGTAGGAAGAATCATAAAAACCCAGAGACAGATCTTTGGGTTTCAACCTGAAGATCAGAAAAGCAAAGCATCCAAGTCACTAGAAAACTCATACATCTAAGAAATCTTTACGTTGAAGGAGAAAACTAGTTCCTGTCTCACTCTGCTTCATCCTTCTCTAGTGTGGTTAGGATTAAAGGTGTATATCAGCACCACCCAGCCTCTATGGATAACTAGTGTGATATCTGGGATTGAAGATATGTGGGATTAAGGTGTGTGTGCTAACACTGCCTGGCCTGTATGGCTGACTAGTGTGACTGTTTTGTGTTCTGGTTTTCAGACAAGATTTAGTTATTAAAATACAAACGAAATATCACTACAAGGATATATGACAAAAGTAAATAAGACTAAAACTCCTCATTTCTATTGAAAGTAGGTTGAATCTGCAGAAAATATACAAGGAATTCATGATATTGATACTATCCATGTATTATGTTAATAACATTTGTTTTCAATGAACTTATAATACTAAATGACCTTTGCAGTACCTTCATAAAGTATATGTTATTTTTCTACATTTATGATGTCTTCTATTTCCTTTTATACCTTTCTTGTTTGTTCTTTTTCAAGAATGTGTTTCTCATTGTAGCCCTGGTACAACTCTGTAGACCAGGATCGCTTCATACTCAGAGATCCCTCTGCCTCTGACTACCAAGTGTTAGATACATTTTTTTCTCAAGTCATTCATGCTGATAATGATTTTGAATTTGTTTTAACTTCTGGGAAAGTTTCATTACATTTAACTATGATAATGATGACATTCTATTTTGAAATAATTGTTTTAAAATCTCACTTCATAAAACATAATAATTTTGTAATTATCATTTCTAATCACAATTTTTGGCCTTAAAAATCTATTAGAATGACAATGATTTCTTTAATAGTGTAGGTCTACATCTTATAAATTCACAAAGCAAAATTATGTCATACAAAAAACTTCTAAACTCTAAAT
>NC_022016.1:17699594-17701218 GCF_000317375.1 Microtus ochrogaster
AATCATATGTGTTTTATTAAATACATTTTAATAAACTATTTTGTCATTACATATTATCATGCTACTTGGAAGTTACACAATTTAAACCATTTATAATTTAATATATTTATCCTGTTTCTTTTTTGAAGAAAAAATTTAAGAGGCCTGAGAAGTTGCTCAGTGGTTATCACGTCTTCTTACTCATCCAGAGAAATGAAGTTCTGTTTCTAGCATCCATATAGGGCCTATAACTCTAGCACCCAGGCCTCTGGCTCTCTTTTCTGGACATTGTGAGCTTCTCCACTCATGTTCACATGTCCTTATGAAGACACTCAGATTCATATTTAAAAAAAATAGATTTTTAAGTTTATACCTTTTAGATTTCTAATTTTACTTAAATAAGCTTATATCAACCAGAAAATCTATACATGTTCCTTACCTCCACACCTAGATGCTATTGATTTTTGTTATTGCTTTGCCTCACTTGTACTATAATTATACTTTTTATTTTCACTTTATATGCATATTGTTTGGGGGTTTGTTCTAACAATATATTTCTTTACCTTGCTAATGTTGTTTTTACCTTAATTAGAGAAAGACAATAGCCTGGAGCTCAGTAGATTATATGAAAGGTTATATGAGAAACAAGAGTAAGAAAATCGGAAAGGAAGAAAGGAAAGAGATTTGTTCATTAGTTAACATTAAAGCACAACAGGGTCTCAATAACTTAATATCCCACTAAGGACTCTCTCTCTCTCTTTGTTCCAATAGTGATTTAAATAAATAGTTGAAGTATTTATTCATCGAAACTCCACAGAGACCACAATTGTGCTCTATTTACCAGATATGAATGAGGAAACAAGAATGCCATTTGAAACTTTGGGGAAAAACTTTGAAGTATGAATACAAATACTTGAAGAACAAGTCTTACATATACATGCAAATCTGATGAATTTCTAATACATTAACCCAATAATCAGATGGCTGTAAGGAAAGAAATATAACTCTAGCAAATCACTACCTCTTAATTATAGTATCTTACACATTATTCTCTCTTACAATTTGTATATCTTCTCTGCAAATAGTCTTTTCCGGTAGTATAATTTTGTTGTTATTAATTTCTTTGCTTTTGGAGAACATTACACGGCTATGATTATTATTCTTCTGTTGTTTTTTCATTAAAGGAAACATTTCCTTTCTTATCTTATCCCTGAAGAAAATGATAATTTACTATAAAGAGTCCCCTTTTCTTGTTTCCCAAGAAACAAATCTTTAGATTTCATTTTTTTTCCTATTTATCAAGTAAGTTCCACCAAGAAGAAAGTAGAAAATTTATAAGGAAGCATGTGAACAATGAAGGGACAGTGAAGTAAGTTATTTACTGCCCATAATCTACTCCTTCTGAAGTTAAAAAAATAAGTCACATAAATATGGACTATATAGAGAGAATAATATTGTTATATTACTGTGTTTTCAATGATCTTTCTGATTACAGAGAGATATTTGATTCTGGGGACTGCTACGCTAAATCAATTAAATTAAATAAATTGAAGGTATCTTGACTTAAAAATTTGAGTCTAAGGATATGTTTCTTTGAAAAGGAGGTTCTGCTTTTGTTTCCTGAGAGGATGGCAACCTGTCAATT
>NC_022016.1:17702503-17703967 GCF_000317375.1 Microtus ochrogaster
TATATGTAATTTTACTCTATTAATGTCAAAACCTCACTTTTTATTTAGACATAAAAGAGGAGATGATGTGGGATTCTGCTCTGTATGCTATTAATATGTTTTATTACCACTAGTTAATATAGAAGCTACTTCTACCTATAGTAGGGCAGAATATAGCAAGGCTGGAAGAGATACAGAGAGATGATAAGTGGAGTCAGAAAGAAGCCATGTAGTACCTGAAGGAGACAGATGCTGGAACTTTACCTGGAATACCACAGCTTCATGACAATACACAGAATAATAGAAATGGGGTAACTTAGCTAGCTATGAATATGCCTAAGCTATGGCCAAGCAATGTCGCAATTAATACAGTTTCTGTGTGATTATTCAGGTATGAGTAGTCAGGAAATGAATGAGTAGTCTCCCCCTGCACGACTACAGGTAGAGATTTTATCCCCATGCCCAAGAGTTTCTTTATTATCTAATATTTCATCCTGTTGAAGACATGCGTCAACAACCTCTCTTCTGTAACTAATTCCTGCTGAAACCATGATGTGTTGTTAGGGCGCAAGGAGGGTAGAATTAAAAATAAAAGAGAGAAATCCAGAACAGATTCATGTGGGAGTTATTTCTTCCTAATCTGTTGCTTTCATTAGTTAATTAATAAAGAAACTGCCTAGGCCCATTTGATAGGCCAACCCTTAGGTGGGTGGACTAAACAGAACAGAATACTGGGAGAAAGAAGCCAAGTCAGGAGTCGCCATGATTCTCCCACTCGAGACAGATGCAGGTTAAGATCTTCCCTGGTAAGCCACCTCGTGGGCTACACAGATTACAAGAAATGGGTTAGATCAATATGTAAGAGCTAACCAATAAGAGGCTGGAACTAATGGGCCCAGCAGTGTTTAAATGAGTACAGTTTCCGTGTAATTATTTTGGGGCATAAGCTAGCCATGCAGGTGGCCGGGTGCCAGGGATGCAGCCCTGCCGCTCCTATTTCAACAGATTCAGGCAGAGGAGCATTCATCAGAACTGTCTGATTATCTGACCATGTTGAATAGGCAGGGATCAATCACAGCTGCACTGGGTCACATCAGCTTTCTGAAAATCCAGAGCTCACAGCCATTTGGAGCAGTTTGTAGTCTGCAACTGATTTCTGAATGGTGTCTCTCAGCCTAGTAGAAAACTGCTGTGAAGGGTATAGACTAGGCACAGAAGGTAAAGTTTAGAAACATAAAGCAAAACCATACATTTGGAACTTTCATGCATATTATCCTGTTAGTAGGGAGAGGAAAAGCATCCCAAGACTGGAGGGGGGAAGAGTGGAAGAGAGAGAGACAGACAGACAGACAGACAGACAGACAGAGACAGTGAGAGAGAAGATCCATTTTCAGGATTAGGCAGTTGGGGAAAATTAAGCTGTACATATATGGAGTCTGTTTGACCTGTGAGACATTAAGTAAGCCTTATGACTCCCTTAATTCT
>NC_022016.1:17705078-17729127 GCF_000317375.1 Microtus ochrogaster
TGACACACTTTCTCCATCCAGGCCACAGTTCCTAATAGTACCACTCCCTTTGTGGACCATTTTCTTTCAAACCATCATAATAGCTGCAGCTTCTAATGACTATTACCCGTTGTAACTGGCCTCTCTTTAGGAACTCTAGCCCTGAAATGTGCTTCCAAATTTCATCCTTTATTCATGACCTTTGCATACCTTTAAAGCCAATACCAGCTGGGACAATATTGCATTACAAAGGTGTGCTGTCCATTCATTAATATCTTATTAAACAGGGAGATGCAACTTTAATACCTTATTAAGCAAGCATTGCTTTTAAAATACCCTTTCACAAACCTTGTTCCAGGACAGGAAACATAATGCAAAAATCCACTCCAACCAAAATGTCTTGGAAACATGTGTTCTCTCTCTCTCTCTCTCTCTCTCTCTCTCTCTCTCTCTCTCTCTGTCAAAACAATGTTGTCACCCTTAATTAAGAGGGTGATGTACTCACATGACATCCTTCCACTCTAAACCTAGTGAAGTTAGCTACCTACATCTGGCTACCTCTATTCTAATGGAAAACACAAGCTATGACATTGGTAAGCCACATGTTTCTTATGTTCTAAGATGACATCATGTATCATAGTTCCTTTAAGATTACCTATAGAGAGGTATATCTAACTATCAACCATTTGTCATGTTAACTTTCTGTCACAGATTTTAAGGATTTTTACCCATATTCAATAAACTTACGAATCTTGAAAAAGATTTATATATTATTGAAAGTCTTAGATTATTATTGTTATATTATTAAATCTATATAATAATCTTCTGTAGCCATTCTGCTTTTTTCTCTTTCCTCTGTCAAAGAATCAGGTAGATTACCTGACAAAGGACATAGAGAAGTCTTTAAAATCAAAAATATATGTGAGTTCCTACTAAACAGAACATAGTAAACAGAAAGTTCAGAGATAAATTCTGAGTCCTGGCCATCAAAAAAGCTATGGTTGCAATGGTGTCTAAGAGTTGACATTGGCAGAGACAGCAAGCCAAATTCAATAAATACATAATACAAAATATTCACACTCTCAATGAGACCAGTCAGAAACAAAACATGCTATCATTCACACATTCAACTGAGCCTAACCCACTTTGTCATGGATTCTATTTGTCTCAAAATTTATGGACACATCAGAAAATATAGACGCATCCACACGTACAAAAAAAAAAAAGAAAAACCTTCTATCAGAGCCTGACAGTAATCACTGAATGATTCCCTAACTCCTTCAATGTTATAATGCCAAGGGAATCCCATCTTGGCAGGATTCAATCAATCTTTGTAGCCTTCAATTCACTGGGCTCAGTAGCTTCAACTATCTGTGGAATAGTTGCTGCAGTTGATTCCAATATTAATTAACTTCTTTACATTCTTTCTTTTTTACCCCCCACTGCCCCAACCAAGTAGGCTACAGTGCTTGTCTGAATCAACGAGGAAAAAGATGGCAATGGAACCTTCTGCTGCGGTGGAGAACAAAAAGAGCAGCTGGCAGAGTCCTTGAATTGCCACAGTAATGAGTTATGGAGCACAGTGCTGCATCCAGAGATGCACAGTGAGCAGACACCATAACTCTGATTACACAGTAACAACTAGGTATAGAGGGGTCAGTCCACAGGCTTCTACCCATCCTTAAATATGCTTCCCAATCTCTGAGCTCAGGCTTGAGGATTACATTGCACCCAGTGTGTACAGACCTGCCATATACTGACACCAAACCCAATGTCCACACAATTCCATTGTCTGTGGACTGACTTCTCCAAGAGCAGCACATCTTGGTGATAGGATAGCCAAAATCTTCTTTATGTGGAAGAGGAAATTTTTAGAACACAAAACAGAGGGCTTTCAAACTTACCAATCTTGTTACCCTTGTCATTCATCCATGTCAGTGGCCCCAAGTAGATACACACAAAAAAAATAAGTAAAATACAAGGCAAAACACAGAACAAAAATGACAACAGAAAGCACAAGACATGACAACAATAATTGGGATCATTTAATGATTCTCAAGTTTGACCAAAGAAATTTTATTAACAAACAAAGATCCACTCCCTTTTAATTGTCTCCCCCTCACAACCCACTCACCAGATATTCACCAGAGAATAGGCCTTTCCAGGTTCTCCTTGGATAACACAATATGTGACATCCATCACAGAGACTCTCCAGTCTCTTGGTTTGAACCCTAATGTCATGGGATTTCCTTATGATTCCTAAGTTCTGCTATGCATCCTACACATTGAAACCCTACTAGTGAATATCTAGGTGCCAGGCTTCTCTGTGTTTATTCTTGGCCCCACTCTTTGCCAGGAAGACCTCAGGATTACAAGGGAGTTCAGAAAATAAAAAACTGATAGCTCTGTGTAAACTTCCAATTAAGGAGAAATTATCAGAGGTTCATGCAACCTCTCCCTTTTCCCAGGACTGATGATTGTTTGGGGTTGCCTATGTTGCCAGAAGCCGCAGAAGCCAGATGTCATATAAAAAATTAAAAAAAATCTTTATAAATTACCAGAAAGAGGCTTTGCTTAAGAGGAAAAAAATAAATATATTTTATATCCCTTTGTAAACATGGTCATATCAAGGGTACCTCCTGAAACCTCAGGTTAGCATTCCAAAGTTCACACCTTGTAAATGGCTCCTGGCCTCTGAAGGGGCCTGGAGCAAAGGATCTGACTGGGTTCTCCAAATGTTAAACCTGAAAATTGCAAAGTGAAAGACCAAATCCATAATTGTCCAATTAATGTGAGCTTTATTTAAAAGTTGCCAGGAAGATAGACACCAGCCAGGTCCAAACCCAGGGTTTACAGAGAATGGCACTGCTTTAGGTCTGTCAGATGCTCATGAAGAAAGAAAACACAAAACTACCATACTTTCTATCTCTCTGCCAATGTGGGGCAAGCTTATATCTCAAGATATACTTCCTGCCTATTTTTATCCCACTTACCTGTGATCCAGTACGTACTATGCAGCTGTGGTAACCACAGTTGGGGCAACCAAACTTATTTATTAAAATGAACAAAATGTGACTTTTTATCTTACAATAATAATAACAGATTCCATCATTTCAGGAGGTTATCTGCCCTTCTTATAGTTCAGTTTAAAGGTTACCTTTCAATCTTATATCACTTTTCTGTATCTCTCAGAAATCAGGACATACCCTGCACAGCTATTTTTCTAAGACACAGAATTGATGAAACACTACTGAGCTTGGGCCTTGCATGTATACTGTCAAGGTTACAAGAGAATTGATGATAATACTGAAATATTTATTCTCGATGCTACTTGATTAGTCCAGACCCCCCCCCCAAAAAAAAATGCAACAGAACTTCTAGTTATCCTCTGGAAATCTACAAAAGGGAGAAAGCAGTTTTTCCTCCTAGCTTTTCTGAAGGAAAACTAAAAGCCTATCACTTTAGGTGTTCCTTCATACCAAAGCTGGGTTGGCCTGAGTAATATATATCTGTAGGGAATTTCTTACTTAAGTTTGTTTATGTAATAAAAACTTTCTCACTATGGTAGTATCATTCTTTAGACAAGGAGACATGAGCTGTATAAGAATACGGAAATCTAGTGGTCATAATCAAACAGTCATTGAATATATGTGCACTTTCTTCTCCCTGCTCTTATTGTGAATGTGATGCTATTACTTATTTGAAGTTCCTATCTTGAGTTCCTCACAACAATGGACAATAACTTGTTTTTTTGTTTGTTTGTTTTTTTTTTGAGACAGGGTTTCTCCGTAGTTTTTGATTCCTGTCCTGAAACTAGCTCTTGTAGACCAAGCTGGCCTCAAACTGACAGAGATCCGCCTGCCTCTGCCTCCTGAGTGCTGGGATTAAAGGCGTGCGGCACCACAGCCCAGCTGGACAATAACTTGGGATTGAAATTTTAATAAACTCATTTCTTACAAAAGTGGCTTTTTTGTTATGTGGGAGACCAGCCCATTTTATAACAACAATAGAAATGAAACTATAACTCTAGCTCATAAAATTATTCATATTGAAGATGAAATGTGTTAATTTATGTACCACACATACTAGAGAACCTGTCTTAAATGTAACGATGTCTGGATTATTAACAAAGTTGACACAATTAGAATTAAAAATTGCTACTGCCATTATTAAATTTAAGTAGAAAAGTATTTCATTTATTTCCTCAATCTAATTATAATCAATCAAAAATAGCAGAGAAAATGGGGTGCTTTGAAAGACTATTCTATACTGATTTTGATTGAAACACAAATAACTTTTTCTCCATGTATAACGACAGATCTGTATTGTGCTGGGCAGGAACAATTGTTCAGTACAAGAGTTTCACATGGTTAGCAAAACTGCCTTAAGGAAAGCAAACAAGACATATATAGAAGTGACATGCAATCTGGAAACTTATTTCAAGAGCAGAATGTACAGAAAAATCTGTTGAGACTTAGAACATTCCACGGTATTTATAGAGATTCCATTAAAATCTAACCAGAATACTGAAGGAATGTCTATTAGAAATCTGTATATCCCTAAATTTTAAGCTATTTTGCATGATGAAATATCTAAATATTTGTAATTTAACTGTGCAGTCTATGGGTTTTTCTATTCTTTTCTTTTATAACAACATTAAATCGACTTCCTGCTGGTTCTTTTGTAGCAGCCTTTCTTTGAGTGCAGAGGTGAGAAATAAAACTGACCATAGTACTCAAGGTATCAAAAGTATGGTAAAAATATTTTAACAACAACAAGACATCTCTTTAATTTGGACAGAAGATATAAAAATGCTACATCCATACAAACTTAAAGCTTGAATCTGAATGCTCTGTGAAAAGAAAAAATAACCTTCTAAGTGTTATTGACTATAAAGTCCCAACAATATTAATGCAGAATTCTCAGTGCAGATAACTGTTGATTTGGGAAAAAAGTTAAGAGATGGTGAATTTATTTCCTGGTAGATTTGTGCCAACTACCGAGTCCAATATCTAAGTATATCTTGTTAATAAACAGTGATTTATATGATTTCTAGGTTCTACAATTCTTTCACTGGATTCACAAAAAGATTTAGGACTATTAATCATTGGTACTTTAAAAGAACTCTTTTCATTCTTCAAAAATAGTTTTATTGAATTATTGATTACTAATCAGTATGAGCAGCAACATACTTAATATAGATAATACAGAGCTTAATGTGATTGAAAAATTGAATTTACTAAACAGAGATTCAAAAAATATTCCTGTCTTTGCTGTCTTATCAGTCTATATGATTAATAGTGTTTTATTTGAAATTTGAAGAAATTAAAGGTAAACCTCTTGCATTTCCTTTGTTATTATTAAGGAAAGAGTGAATGTTTAGAAACCCTTACATAGTAAAGATACATTTTCATAGATATGTTACTGTAGCAATGTAGGCTATATCATGTGGTAATTATGAACACATAAATAGTGCATAGTTTGTAGAGATTTCCCTATACTCTTTATTATACGAAAAAGTCATAGGCTGAAACACTTGGAAAGCATTAATAAGATTTTATTTTCTTAAGAAATAAAACTTATTAAAATGTTCTATAGTTGCAAAATAACCATGAAATACCATGACCATCCCCATGACTCAGTAATTAATTGCTAGTTGTGTTTGAATGTCTTCCAACAATTTACTCAGAATTAAAAATGGAATTTCCTATAAATAAATCGATTCTGAGTTGTAGAATTTGCTTGGGAAGTTGAATCATGAAGTTAATGCAATTTTGACAAACCAATATGGAGTGTAAAATTTCATAAGTTTCCACCCTTTAATGATGAGATATAAGTAATTAATCTCTGTTGAGAGAGGAAAATTCACTCTTCTGGAGGCATGATCCCTTTGATATTTTATCAAATCTCAAGTGGCCAATACTGGAACACACAGATAAACATCAGAAACACTAAATCAATTAAGTTGAAATATATACATATTATATGTTAAATATATAATGCATAGTAATATAACTATTATATGATGTATATATTATATTGATTATATAACCCAAGCCGGGCGGTGGTGGCGCACGCCTTTAATCCCAGCACTCGGGAGGCAGAGGCAGGTGGATCTCTGTGAGTTCGAGGCCAGCCTGGTCTACAAAGGGAGTTCCAGGACAGGCTCCCTGTCTCGAAAAACCAAAAAAAAAAAAATAGTAAATATAATTGGTCAATAATTTAAGATATTTGAAAGAGAGTGAGAAGGACATGAAGGAGTTGGATATGTAATAGGGAAGGAGGAAATGATATAATACTCATAAAATCTTCTATTTTTTAAAAAAATAGAGATTAAATAAACAATAAACACTTTTCTATTTTAAAGAGCTTGAATTTTAAAGTTATGTAATTGTATATCCTTTCTTTTGTTAATGATGAGTATTTTAAGCAGACTTTTCAATATAGCTGATGAATTGATCTGAATGGGCCATTTTTCCTTCCAGTCATCCAGATCTAACCTGGCCTTGTCTGACCACCACACAAAATTCTAAAAGCAGTATCTAGGCTTATACAATGGCCCTGTATATGGTCCCCAATTTCAGCTCTCTTCTGAGCTGATTCCAATGTCTTCACTAAGCCCTGAATTTCCCCAACCTTCTCTTGGCTCTGTACATACAGTACTCTGTGATCAATCCAACCCTTCTCCCTAACCAGAAGATCTAACTTGTCCCACAGAATGCTCTTGAATAATCCAACTCCCACCACATACTGCTAGTGATTTCTTGACTGCTGCCAGGACTGTCCGTTCATATCTGTCAAATCAATAACCCCTCCCATGCCACATCCAAAATTTCCACCAAACATGATCTACCATCACATTCTAGGCTTACACCAGGAAACCCATCTGTTCTTATCTGTTCATGCTACTTCACTCTTCTCAAGCAATTTTCAGCTATGAGGTCTAATTGACCTAATCATCCTCTACTCTTCCCTAACCTTCTCTGTACTTATCATATTTAGAACTGAACAAAAGAAGCCCACATGTCCAGATATCATCACAAAAATAAAAAAAAATGAGAATGTTCAATACAGTGTCTTCTCTTCAGTCCTGCAGAATTTTTTGACAGTAATATTTGAATAAAAAATAGTAAAATACAGAATTTAAAAAAACAACTATATCTTTATAAAAATAAGAATATAAAAATAAAATAAATATATAAAACATACAAAAACACAAAGAAACAGCTTAATGAAATAAAGGAGAAAGAATATAAGAAATATAAATGTGAAATTGATTACAAGAAAACACAAACATAAGGCTATTAGAAATGAAAATATAATCCAGAGTTTGAGAGTGAATTCAATAAGAAGACTGAAGAGGACACAATCGGAAATGAAAATAGAAATAGAATTGAAAACCTTATAAGTCAACTAGAAAAGTCAAAGAAAAGCCTTATAAGTAGAATGAATAAAAACATAAAAATAAATGGGGAGCCCTAGATCAAATAGGTAAATAATATAAGATGTTAAAAGCACATAGAAAAACAGTACACAGAAAAAGTGGGACATTGTGAAAATTCAAAACTTTTTACTTATAGTCATAGATGACTGAGAAGAATCCCAAGTAAATGTCCGAACAAATCTTCAACAAGATCATAGAATAAAATTTCCCCAAACTAATTGAAAAACTTGCCCACATTACAAGAAGCATACAAAAAAAAACAATTAGAAAAGTCCAGAAAAGAAAATCTCTGTGGCATATCACAAGTAAAATATCAAGAACACACAGCAAAATGAATTGAGAGCTACAACCAAAACAACAATAAACATAAGGCACATGCAAAGGAAAACCAATCAAACATCACCTGATATCTCATATCTTAATGGAAAATTTGAAAGCCTGAACAGTCTGGATCTATTTAATCATCATCCACCTAACACACACACACACACACACACACACACACACACACACACACACACACACAAATCCTAATGGGGCAGCCTACCTTTCCCCTTTATCCGATCAAATTCCCTTTTTCTTGCTCCTCTACTCTATTGCTACCCTACTCCTCCTATTCTGATGGGAAAGCTCAACCAATCACATCTGGTTAGGGTGTGGCCTCCTGGAGCCCAAGTAGAAAAACCTGGAGATATAGGTGCATGCTCTCTCTCATTGAGGTGCTGGCGAGACCTATCGGATTTCGGAACTCCCATTCTTGCAGTGTAAGTTTTTCCCCTCTTTAACCATTAAAGTACTCCTGTTACTCTTGAGCTAGCCTGGTTACTTCGTTATGCTATTCTGGAAATGGTCCATTTTTACATGCCTTTTTTTCTGTAATTAGTCCAGGATTTGTACTCATTAATGTAGATTTGGCACTAAGAGCCTCTGATGAGAGGCAGCCTATAATGTTTATCTGTCAAGTTCTGGGTTACCATATTGAATATGATATTTATAGTAAAATAAAATCTCAAAGTTGCTTTGAATTGTGCTTTCCTAATTCCTAGGGTTGCTCATATTTTTTTTTTTGAGGTAATTTTATTTAGACATTCTTTTTTTGGTAAACTCACCATTGATATTCAAGGCCATTTCTTCAAATGTATCTGTTGTTTTATTAGGTCTTTGTTTATTTAGTTATTTATTTATGTTGGATGTATATGTATCACCTGTCATATATATAGCTGGCCAAGATTCTGTATTATGTTGCCACTTCCATACCAGATTGATTGTTTCTTTAGCAGTGCTGAAGCTTTTTAATTTTATGAATTCCACTTGTCAAGAGTGGTCTTAATTCTTAGCTATATAGAAAGCCATTCCGAAACCATTTCCTACAGTTCCATCATGGAGAGACAGCATATGTTTTCTTTCAACACTTTCAAATGTTTCACACTTAGGTCTTCGACTCATTTTACATTTGTTTTTCTGCAAAATGATAGGCACAGATCTAGTTTTATTAGTCTAATGTAAATATCTAGTTTGACCAGACTCATTTCTTGAAAATGTTCTTTTCACCAGTTATATTTTTAGTGCTTTTGTCAAATATTGAGTGACTGAGCTTAAATATACCCATGTTTGAGTGGTTAGCTTTAACACAATATAATTCTTATGATATAATCTCCCTCATTGTTTCAGTTATTTTCCTGTTAAATTAATCAAACACCATAACAAAAACATATTAAATAAGAAATTATTTGTTTTTGCTTATAATTCCTATGGCTAAGAATCTCCGATGTTAGAATAGAGGCATGATCTCTGGATATAGAAACTGAGAGATCTCATATCAAGGTTTTAGGTGGAGATTTTCTTTTCCGAGTACCTGGTCCCAAGGAACCACTCAGTCTTAATATTAATTGTAAATGTTCAGGCAATAGCAAGGCTTATTAATAACTAGCTCGTATAACTTAAATTAACTTATTTATATTCATGTCTGTGCAGCCACATGGGTCATGGCTTACACATCATATTGTACATGTTCTGTTCTCTCTATGAGTGACTGGCCTGCCTATAATTCTTGCCAGGCTACCAATATTTTTTTTTCTAAAAATGAAAGCAACACATTTTCACAGTGTACAGGATTTTAGTATAGCCCTTTCAACTTACTAGCTAATTAAAAATCAAAATTTTAACTTTAACATAGTAAAATAATATATAACAAAAATAGTTATCTAGTAATAATTACAGTTACAATATCTAGTCCATTTGCATTTGGTAAAATTAGAGAAAATACTCTATTATCTGTCTTATCATGGTGAGTCTAAAGTTCTGTATCTAATAACTCCATCAAAGACCTGAGAAGAGTATAAAATTTCCTGAGAAAGCAAGAAGTGCATAGCATGTGTCTTCCAAAATTTGAGAAAATTACAGAAATAGTTGGTTATTTGGACAGTCACCTAATATCCTCTGAAATGTTAGAACATCTATCCCTGGCATATAAGCCTAGAATATCTGATAGAAATTTTTAAGAAGCATGAAAATTTGAAGAACTATCCTATCTTGTCTTATCAGTATTTGACTGTTGCTTTTTTCTGCATCTTGCTGCTCCAGTTTTCACAATAACTATCAGCAAATGAGGCAAGAGAAGTTTTTATTTTATTTTTTGCCCCCATTGCTGTCTTTTGTGATAAAGAAAGCAAACCCCATATGGAGTTTATTTGATATCCATCATGTTCTCTGAAGTAGATTGGTGATGCCAGGAGCAGACATGATTCAGTGTCATGAAAAGACTTAGGCTATTAAGCTTAATAAATGTCATATTCTGTTGGTAATTGAAGTGTTTGAAGACTATATATTTAAATATGTCAATTTTATGACCTTGAACACATACCTAACATAAGTTTAATTATTATAGATGACTTTTAATGAGTATTTTGAATTATACATTTTAGAATGAGTTTCAAACCACAATACCCCAAACAAGAGAACATATATATAGTGTAGCAAAAATAACTTTAAATTTGTATCAATACACCAAAATAAATATTATGTAAAATACTTTGAAATTAATTGTTGTTTTTTAGATAAAAATTGATTCATAATCTACTCATTTATTCTATCATTTCTATGTCAACTTCTTTTTTTTCTTTTTGAAAGAGATCTTTACATTAACTCATTTGCTCAGCTTTTTTATCCTGACAATTACCAATGACAACTTACAACCAACCCCACATAAGGGATAATAAATATTCATAATATTATCTTTTGGGAATGTGGGCATAATTATCTAGACTACTCATTATTATTTGGAGGCCCTGGTAATCTTTGGGGTACCTTGAGAAAATCAGAATAATTGTTAGGCCTTGACTGAAATAGATTTTGAGGCTAACCCATCTCTGTAAGCAGCCTTAGAATTGTTCTGGATATTTGACCATCGCAACCAACCATTTTTATTGCGGCCTTGTCTGTTTGTTCTTAAAATATATAAATTTTTATAGGTAACATACATAACAAATATGGAGTATGTGTTGTGTGCAAGTCAATTAAAGGCAATTTTTATTTTATATTTGAGCAGATGTAAGCAGAGACTGCTCATTCATTTTCCAGCTACCCAGACTCAAACAAACATAGAGAAACTATATTAATTACAATACTGTTTTACCAATGGCTTAAGGGTGTTTCTAGCTAGCTCTTACATCTAAAATGAACACATTTCTATTGATCTGTGTATCACCCCCAAGCTGTGGCCAATCAGTAATGCCCCAGCTGGCATGTCCTTCATATTTAGCAGTTACATGGTTTCTCTCTGACTTTGCCTACTTTCTCTCTATATCTCTGTTCAGATTTCCTTCCTGGCTTAATTCTGTCCAGCCATAGGCCCAAAGCTGCTTCTTTAGTATCCAATAGTAATAAAATATATTCACAACATACAGAGGAGAATCCCACATCATCTCTCCTTTTGTGTATACATGAAAAGGGTTTTTTACTTTAATATAGTAAAATTAACTACAACAAAACAGGTATCAAGCAAGAATTGTAGTTATAAATATCATCAATTTACATTTGACACATTAAGGAAAATACTCTATAATCAATCCTATCTTCATAAGCCTAAAGTTTTATATCAATTTATCCTTTATCATAACTAAGGAAAACTGTAACTATCTTTCTTCAACTCTTCAGACACCAGAAGGATCTAATATTATGTAAGTTAACAGGAAGTGCATTGTGAGAAACATCCAAAACTGTAGAATTTACAGAGACATCTTTCTGCCTGGATAGTCATCCAAAGATCTTCTATAACATAGTAGCATCCATTTTCAACCTACAGGTCAATGGTGTGTGTCAGACTTTTCCATAAAGCAGGAAATTTTAAAGACTGTTTTGCCTCTATTGGCAGTTTGTCACTTTCTTCCGTATCCTGCAGAATGTCTGACAGACTCTTTCATAAAGCAGAAACCATGAAGGGCCATCTCACCTTTAGGCAAGTTCAGCAGTCATTTTTTGTGGGGCCTGAATGTACAGTTCATACAACATGCCATCAAGCTTTCCTGATAAGAGCAGTTTCTTGCCAAAATGGCATAAACTCCATGAAGAACCTCTTCATGTTCATCATCCACTGAAAGTGGATTGGTACTGCCAGGAACAGATATGGCTAATTGTCATGAAAAGTTCTAAGTTCTTAAAACATTTTAAATGTCATATTCTGTTAGTCTTTAAAAACTTTGAAGAATATCTATGCATCTGAAATATTTCTCTGTACATCTATTAAAACTAACTAACATGACTATAAGCTTGATTATTATAGATGACTATCTATTAAACTGTATTTCTTAATTAAACATTATATTTTTAAATGAACTGAACAAACACAATATGTTAATTAAAAGCAGAAATATACATAAAATAAAACTGACCTTAAATTTATATCAATAAACCAAGATCCATACCAATGCAAAGTATTCATCTCTATAGCATATCCCTCTTTAAATCTAACCAAACATTTATAAACAATCATTAAGGGAATTTGGGCTTTTTCCTCTAGACTAATTACTGCTGATTTAGGGTGTTGTTAATCAGGTTTTTTGGGGGGGTTAGACATGTGATAGGTCCATCTCATCCAGAATTCCTGAAGCTGTTATGGATGTTGGACCTCTGGGCCATTAATTTAGGGGGTCTTGTTTGATCAAATCATATTAGCCAGTAGGGAGCCAAGAGCTTTTTATCCTCTGTGGAAACAAAAACAGAACCTCTTTTCAAAAGTAGCATATTTTTAGAACCAAAATTTGAAGTCAAGATATGTTTAAAACATATATGTTGGTTTAGATTAGCAGCCTGTTCAATGAAATGTCTCTTTTTATTTATCCCATTCACCATCAGAAATATAAAGAAAACACAGTAATATACATAATTCAGACCTCTGTGATTTTCCATCTTTACGTTGCTTATATTTTTACTCTATTACTTTTTAATATTTATTTCTCATCTTTTCCCCTTCAATCTATGACTGACTGTGCTCTTTCGCTTTAAAGACTTTGTTTTATTTTTAAAAACTCTTTCTACTCTTCTTCTCTCTCCCAAACCTATGTACATTTTTAAACATATTGTGACCCATTCAGAGGTTTATTTCTGTTTGAATCTTTATTTTACATCTGTAATCATTTTCTGACCATTACTGCTTTTAAAATGCTAAGCAGCTTATTCACAGTGGCCCTGCATGATGACTCCACCTCTCTCAGCTTTTCAATATGGCTGAATAAAGTTTACCACCAGTTCTGGGACTGCCACATGGGAGCTGCCTTCATCTTTCAACTCTGGTAAGCAATTGTCCCATGCTGCTACCAAGTAACTTGCACCATGCTGTCCATAGACCCCATTCAAGGGTTTGCCTTTCTGAAAGAACCAGAGCTGTTTGTGCAACTAGCATAAACCATAAAGCCTTCTTAAAGTAACCAACAGTTTTTGTTGCTACTGCTGAATCAGTAAGCCTTTGATTAAAGGAATCATGCTTCTGTTTGCTCAAACAAAGCAAACCCAAGAAAATGTTATTACCATGAAGCTGTGCTTAACTTTGGCTTTTGTATGTTTCTTAAATTCCTTTGTTTTATGAGGTTTATTTTGTAGGCAGATACTGCTCGTTCATTTTCTGGCCACTCTAACCCAAATAATCATTCAGAAACTATATTAATCATATTATTTGGCCAGTAGCTCAAGGGTACTTTTATCTTAAATTAACCCATTGGTGATACTATTTTGTGTGTCATCATGAGGTTGTGGCCTACTGATAATGTTTGAGCCAATGTGTTCTTCTTCTTCAGCATCTTTCTGGCCCTGCATACTTTCTTTCTATATCTCTTTTCAGATTTTCCACCTGGCTTTATGTAGGCCCTTACATAGGCCCAAAGATTTTTCTTTATTAAAAGCAGGTTTTTATTAACCAAAGGTAATAAAACATATTCATAACATACATAGGGTAAAATCACATCAAGCAGGTAAAATATATGATACATGCTATGTAGTTCTTCTAGGTTTACTTTTTATATTTGTAGCCAGAATTTTCAGGTCTTCTTTGAACAAACATGATCAACCTTAACTTTGAATAAATTCATAGTCTTTTATATTCTATAGAAATAAAAGCAGACCCTCTTTCCCAAAACAACACAACTTTTGACTTAAATTTTGTAGTCAAGATTTTTTTTAAAGATTTATTAATTTACTATGTACAGTGTTCAGCCTCCGTGTATGCCTGCAGACCAGAAGAGGGCACCAGATCTTATTACAGATGGTTATGAGGTACCATGTGGTTGCTGGGAATTGAACTCAGAACCTCTGGAAGAGCAGTCAGTGCTCTTAACCTCTGAGCCATCTCTCCATCCCATAGTCAAGATTTGTTTTAAATGTATAGGTTGGTTTAATCTAGCAGCTTTTATAATCCAGTATTTCTTAACATGCAAAACATTTAAAAACAGCATAATAGCATACAATATCCATAATCTCTGTGTATTATCTATCTTTATGTAGCTTTGTTTTTTATATTACTATATTCCTTTTAAGAGCTTTTTTATTGTTTTAAAACTATATTTTTAATCTAAGACTGTATATATTCACTCTTTTCTCTCTCCCAAGCCTAAGCATATTTTCAAACTTGTACACTTCTTGATTTCTCTGCATCTGGCTAATCCACCTGTACTTCTAGCATGGCTACTGGCCAATCAGCTTTTTGGTAACAATGACAGCAGGAAATTTTTACAGTGTACAGGATTATTACACAGAAAAAAAGTCTGTATTTTGCCATTAAGGGGACCTACATCAAGAGACTTTTGCTGTGGCTTACCACCAGATTTCCAGTCAATATAAATGTTAAAGCTGTCACAGACTGGCACACACATATTGTACAATAATATTTAAATATTCACACAGTTTGCATAGCCATATGTGATGATGAATAAATTGTATTGGTATACTTGAGTTATTTTTTAAGCAACAAACAAGAGATGTTGGTGATCCAGATGATAAAGACAGGGAATCACTAAACTCATTTCCAGAATAATAATTTTTGATGAGATGAATTAGTAATTGCTTCTGATTGTTATTACAAAACATTAAGATGACATCTTCTTTTGCATCATTACTAGACAAAAAATAGAGATGCCTTTTCTAACATTGGTTTGGATTTGTAGTTTCCTACAAAGGATGGAATGCAGTGCGGTCACTTTGAATGCTGAAGCAGATGAACTGGCATGAAACTGGTAAAACTCATACTAACATAATTGGAAACAAATTAGCATGTGGATGACATAAACTTGGAAACTATAAAAAAAATGCAACTCATTCTGGGAATCTATTATCTGTGCCTCAACAAAACAGTAAATAAGCTCTGTTCATTTTCTTAACTGACAAACAGCCATGTCTCATTTTTGACAACAGAGTTTGCTAATATAATTATAGATTTTACTTTAAGATACCAATAATGCAAAAAAATTTGAAAATTGAAGTACTGAAGGTATCAGTTTCCTGTATATACAATTGGTAATCAGGAAAAAAAGCTTTTCCAATCTCAATTTCCTTTTATGTTCATTTAAGAGGAACAATTTTAAGTATTGTTGTTAATTTGTTAAATGTACTTCTTCTGTTAATCAAATTCTTCCAACCATTTATGCAATTCTTTGTTCTTATATAATATGAGATCTATGTTTTAGGAACACCTAAGTCATCCTTGATATTTTAAAGTACAATGCCTAGAAAAAAAAATTGCAAAAATAGTAAGTGTTCTCATTTTTACAGTCTTCTAAATAAAGTTTTAGCTTTAAGAATGAGATCATATTTAGGGGACTGCAAATGGAAATTCAGAAAAAAATTCAAATTCCTAGTTATATAAAATCTACAAAACATGCCCTCAAGAACCTACTTTTTCTCCTTTAGTGTAAGAAATTTTCATTTAAAACTTACTTAGACTTAGATGTCAGGGGAAACTGTGTTCAATTTAGAGTGTATTTATAGACTAATTATATTTTGCCACCAAATTGAAAATCCTTACTTCTAGACAGCCATGATACTAAATTACAGACAAAACTAGGCATCTGCTTAAATTGAGTGAGCAGAGCAGAATGTCTCTTGTTTGTGTTAATTATGTTTAGTACATGGAAATTTAAAATTTTAAATCCAGTTGAAATCCAAATGCAAGATACAGGAGAATGAGACCAGAAATGCCAGCATCTAATTGAGAGCTTACAGGCTTCCATGTTCAGTAAACCAATTACAGGCTTAAAGCATTTTAAATGTGATATATGATATAACTTTAACAACTATGTACAGAAGTAGTGTTCATTTGTTTTACCACCTTACTACATAAATAGTCTCCCTGCACTTATTCTAATAATATTTAGGAACTAATATGATATATTTTCTATGTCTCCACAATACTTTTCTTAGTTTTCTTCCACAGCAGAAACTGCACATTCACATAATTGATACAAAGACAAAACATGATTGATTATTTGTTCCAGTCATTGAGAAATAACCCTAACATTAAGTACTTTTACTCAACAGAATCCCAATTAGTTAAGACAGACAACAACAACAAACAAAGCACACAGATGCTTTTCTTTTTTTTTTTTCTTTTCTTTTTTAAATAACAGCCTGACAAAAGAATCGGGAATCCTATTTCTTCTTGATGGCAGAGAAAGCTCTTCATCATGGAGATCTTTGTGAATTAGATTATGACAGAAATTCTTAGAACTTAGAATGCTACCCATTTAAAAGTTTTATTTTATATTATGACCAGCATCTCAACTACACTTATTTGAATATTGACCACTGGTTTATATCATAAATAATCATATTAATCTTTGTTAAAATGCAATCATCTCACATATAAAGATATATCATCCTTGTTTGACCTAAATGCAAGTACCTATTACAGAGCATTTACCATATCAACCACCTGGGAAACATTTGATGCTCTCATGAAGTAACATTAAAAAGCAATTAGTGTCTGCAATTTATCTGAAATTGATAATAAACTGCTATTTGTTAAATGCCACTTTCTTTACAAATTAATCAGACCTATCATCCTATGTACCAGTCTCTCAGTGATTTCTAACCTTGCCCCACAGCCATGTTTTAATCAAAATTGTTGGTCCCACCATGTTACCTAATTTGCTACAGTGGTGAAACTGTTATTTTTCACTCTGTAGTAGATAAAACAATCACTTTAAGCCAGACAGAATGTCAGGTCTCATTACTCTAGGTTAGCATGACATGCCATACAAAATTAACCATCATGTTAGAGAAGTCACAGTAATCATGAGTGGCTTCATGGTAATAATCAATATAAATCTGGCATTTGATTCTGAAATCAATTACTACCAAAGACATCTTAGACCTAAACTTACAGCAAGGGAATCTATTGAAATATAATGTGTCATTACAAATAAAGAATGATAAGTCTTAGAGTCTAGAGATGTCATATAATCCTGTGGTTGTGTGCTTCAGATTTTAAATCAATACGACTTGAAAAGAGTAGAAATGCCAGGAATGTTCAAATTTAACCATGAATGATGAAAACGTGCTGGAAGCAACAACTCGGTGAAATCTATGACTCTTGTTTTTTGAAGAAATATCAGTAGTGTGTAAGCTAAAATAAGGATCTGGTTGATTACTTATGGTTTTTTCATGGTTTATTTGTGTTTGTTTGGAATGCTTGTCTACTAAATTTCTTAAAATGAAATAGCATAGAGTTGCAGGATGGTTCAGTGGGGACAAAAATTTGCTTCTTTTGCAGAGGATATGAGTTCAGTTCCCAGCAACTCATGACACCTTATAATCTTTGACTCCAGTTTCAGGGGATCTAGGTTTCTTCTGAACCCTGACGGCAACAGGCACAAAGGCAGATATGTTGAGCACATACATAATACAGGAAAATGTGGCAATAATTTGTTTATGCTGTAATGAAACAAACTTGCCTGAGCATCAGTGTGTGAAGCAAGCCACTAGTTAGGCATTGAGCTCAGGCAGTGGTGGCATTCATCTTTAATACCAGCACTCAGGAGGCAGAGGCAGACAGATTTCTATGAGTTCAAGGCCTCCCTGTGTTACAGTAGATTGTATGTGTGTAAAGAAAGATAAAATTAAGTACAGATATCAGCAAAATAGAGGAAAATTTGGGGGCAGTGTGGCTCAAAGAAAATCCAGTGCCTCTACCACAGAGATATATCCATTTCAACAATCATTTTCTTTTAAATTTGAAATGTTAGACTCAGAGAAATTCAGATAGTATAAATCCCTATTTACTGTTTAGTCATTTTAAATCTATATACCTTATAAAATATACTTAAGACATTTATTGGTAAATTGTGATAAACACTCCATCATTTTAAAAATAAATAAATTTAATTTTTTAAAAAAAGCAAAAACAAAATGGTGACATATCCAAAGAACCTTAGATATGTCTCAGTAAAGAAAAAAGATATAAAATTTCCAAAGAAAATTGAGGTCCATATATTAAAACTCCCTAAAAGTATAATCTGAGAGTTGGCACCTCATGTTATTTGAGAAGGCTTGATATGAACGCATTTGAAAATATGAAAGAGCAATGTTTTTGATAGAGAAGATCAACAACTCAGAAACTCAGTGCAACATGTCTGGAAAATAAAATATAGGTTTAAATGATCTTTGCTGATGAAACTATGATCAATCAAAACCTTTATTAAGGATCTAATTAATGAAAAACACTGAGTTGTGAAACATTCAAATGGGTTAATTTTCATTAAGAATTTTGTGTTTATTTTGCTAATGTATTATACATGTGCTTTTCTTTTCTTATGATATCTTCCTTTTTAGTGGCTAAAAAGTAATACTGTTTTGAAGTAGTTACAATTTTATAATAGCTATTTAATAGGGAATATGTTTCTGACACTAGATCATTTCTTGAATTTCCGTAAAGGTTGCAAAATATCCAGTTACTGCATTTTCAAATAGAAAGCATGCTATAATGTTGCCTTTCACACTGGTTATGGTGTAACTGTGTCTAATCTTCTCTTGCAGATTAATAGTTTAATTGTAAAGAAGTACCAGAAGCACCAAACTTGGATAGTACTGATACCATTGTTCTTACTTTTTCCCTTTTATTCAGTTTCTACCATGATCTCTTTTATGTGATATGGTTTTGTATTACACAATTGTATTCATTTTTTGTAAATTTCACAAAAGTTACTTGTATTATTTGAATTGTTACTCATTGTGCTGTAAGACTATTATTACTAAATAATACGTTGCAATGTTTTACTTAGAAACATCCTATGTAGTTTAATGTACACAGTCTTATATTTATCCAGTTAAAAGTTATTTCTGATTCATCTAATAAATCTTTCTTATTTGTACATTATTAAGAATTCTGTTCTGTAATTTCATATTCAGGAACTTTCCACGTTTTTTATTATTAATGTCTTAAATAGTAATTATGGGAAATATGATTAGAATGTTAGTCCTTTTAAATTTAATAAGAAATATGTTGTTACTATGTTGAATATTCAGTTCTAAGTGCTTTTATTGTACAAAGATGACTGATATTATTACTACGTTATATTCTTACTGAAATGTTTTTCATATAATATATGATATATTACATACAGAGCTACTTTCCATAATTCTTGATGTTCTAGTGATGCAAGCTATATTTTCTTGCAAAATGCTTACCTTATTTTATGTTTTCTAAGACTCTGTTGTATTTGTATAGTAATTTTAGATTGTTCTACTAACATATGTTAAATTTTTGTCTACATATAAATGTGTACATATATGTTGATAATATCATTATTTCTAGTATTTGTTTTATATTATATGACTGCAACTAGGTTAAATTTTGATTTAGTTATCAGAATTTATCAGAAATGATGAATTCCTTTCTTTTTTAATTTCTAAAATTTATTCATTATTGAATTATTGTGTATTTCATTAAAATAGTGTGACACTCCATTCATATTTGTATTTACTATCAAAATTTTTATCTTTTCAATGGCAAATTTTGCCCATTTATATTCATATTCAATTTATATTTACATTCAGTAGAAATATTTTAAAAGTTGATTTCTATGTCTTATTGTAATATTTTTCTTTGACTCCTTTTAAATAAGTTACCTTTTATATTTCTGATGTGCTACTTTCCTCATTATCTTATAATTTTATGTTCTAAGAAACAAATTGTTATATTTGATGCAATTTAGCTTATTGTAATATTTGACATTGTAAAATGTGTTTATATGTTATATTTTGCTACCATGTCTATATTAATCCTATAATATATTTTTATTTTCTACTGTTGTAATCACTTATTATCATTTTAACTATAAAATGAACAGCTATCTATGTAATATAGTATACTTTTCAATTAATTGTTGATTCTTAATATCTATTTTCATTTTTATTTTTATGTATGTGGGTCTGTATTTATACACATGAATGCCTGTAGAGGCCAGAGTAGATTGTCTCATGACTTAAGATGTAATTACAGGTGGATATGAGGTGTTTAAATGGTTAATGTTGACATTTGCCAAAGCAACAAATATTAACCTCTGACCCATCTCAGAACTGTAATTTATATATTTTATGTTTATTTAAATATAGCTAAAATTGAAAAATCTTTTCCAATTGTTGAAACAATCACCATTTGATCTTCTGTATTCCTTTGGGTAGCTCTCTATTTCTGCTTAGTATGTTGTTTATCCTACTTAATATGAGACTTGCTTTTATATTATATAATATAAAATGAATAGATTTGGGTTTGAGTATCAAAATATTACCTATCATGTTTGAAAGGGACATCTTACTTCATAAATCTCCATAAATTACATTAGTTTAAACAAATCTTTGATACACAGTTTCAATATGTTATGCTGAGGAATGAAGTGCTTAATTCAGGTACTCTGAAATGTGCACATCCCTTGAAAATATTTTTGTATTATTGATTTTAAAAAAGCAAAATTTAGTTGTTACTACATTGTTATTTTTCAGTTCCACTGATAAAATATCATGACCAAGAAATATTTAGAAGAGTTTATGTGGACTTATTGTTCTAGAATGATAGAGTACATAGTTATGGTTCTAGAATGATAGAGTACATTGTTAGGGTTCCGTGATGACAATGACTCTAGAGTGATAGAGTCCATAGTGGCAATAATTCTAGAGTGAGAGAGTCCATAATGACAATGATTCCAGAGTGATAAGAGTTCATAATAGTGATGATTCTAGAGTGATAGATTCCATGATGACCATAATTCTAGAGTGATAGAATCTATGATGACAGTGATTCTAGAGTAACAGAGTCATAATGACAATTATTCTAGAATGATAGAGTACATAATGAAAATGACTCTAGAGTGATAGAGTCCATAATGACAATGGTTCTAGAGTGCTAAAATCAATAATGTCTGTCATTATTCAAACAAATTTATTTCACTACCTACCACTCATAATTGGCCAGTTCACAATGAAAATTCATTCAATCCAATTTTTAATTTTCCATAGTCTCAGGCAGTCACAACATTTTAAAAAAGTTTAAAGTTGAAACTCTCTTCTGAGACTCCAGACAGACTTTATTTGTAACTACCTATAAATCAAAACACAAATTGTATACTCCTAATATATAATTGTATAGAATTTACATTACCATTCAAAAGGAAGAAATTAGATCACAGTGAAAAATACTGGGCTAAAGCAGGAATGGAAACAGCAGGAACAACAAACCCTTTTTAACTCAATGTACAGCTTTGCTACCTACAGCATCCATGTCTTACCAGGACCAACTGCTCACTCCATATGTAACTGTTTTTCAACTTACCTTCAGAAGGATCATGCCATGAGGGCACCCTTACTTACTTCTTTCCAGTATATATACAGCTAGAGGTCTCTCCTTAAGTGCTAATCTCCTTTATTGTTTTATTACAGATTTTGGCTGTCAAAATCATATCTTTTTCTTTTTGAACTGCTCATTTTTAAAATCTTCTTTCTGTATCATTTCCTTCTTTTTCTTAAGACATGCATAGCAGTCATTTATAGTAAATATGACACAGACTCACTAGCATACTGACTTGAACTTGACTCTGCAAATAAAATTAGCCCATTTCTCTTTCAATTTATTTTCAGGCAAGTTCTTAGAACAATGACAAAATAGAGTCAGACTCTTTGCCAAGCATTGAGAGGAATGGAATCTAACCCAGTTGATAATATTGCTTCCCCATGAAAAGTCTTACGTGGTTTCTGGTTTCTCTTTATAGCTTTAGTACCTGTATTGAAACTGGCTCTTGAAGACCAAGCTGGCCAAAACTCACAGAGATAACTGTGCCTCTGCCTCCTGAATTCTGGGATTAAAGATGAGTGGCACCACTGTATGGCAAAAACTCTTGACATAGGCCTCTACAGTAGTCATGTAAAATATCTTTAAATTTTTTAAGTTGGATGTAATTAATGAATCTTGAATTATCTGTTGTGAGGAGCAAGGAACTTCATGTTGTCAACATATAAGACATGTGAAAATTTGTGGGAAAGTTGTGAGTGTCCTCTTTCCAACTTGGCCTATTGCCATCAGTTCAAGAAAGGAAAGTTTAGGCACAATGGGCAGCAGAAAGCTTTGTATACAATCTGTGAGCATAAATGGAGACAGATCTCAGAAGACAGATTTATGTAAATTAATTCAACTTTATTCAAGAGTATAAGGAATATATAGGATTGGAGAGCGTGGTGACTAACCCTAATTTGCATGAAGTAGAATGCTTCTAATATAAGGCATTGTATGTAACAGTGGGGTCCTTCAGTAGAACACCTAGCACAAATCATCTATCAGGAATCTGACAGAGTTTAAGCCAAAGATGAATTAGGAATCTAGTTTAGAGACAGGCATATTGTTTAAAAATAACTTTCAGATAAGTTCAGTCCTCCTGTCCCCTTGACATTCTCCAAATAATGTCAGGTAGAGGCAGGAAGTTATGCTGGAGGGAGGGAGTTCCATGTTGCAGAGCTATTGAGAAAAACTGCCCAGTCATGAGGAGGTTGCAACCTCTGACCAGTCAGCAATGTTTTCCAACTAATAATCTTGAATAACTTGTTGTGAGGCTCAAGGAACTGAATGCTCTCTATACATAAGATAGGGAAAATTTGTGAGAAAATAAGGTGTATAATAATGCCAAATTTTATTTTCGCACATCTCTAAATAAAGTACCAGAAGTAAATAATGACCCCAGAGACAGATTTTCAATTCATGAAGCACATACATTTCTTAAGTATTTCTATGCTTTTCAGAGAGAAAGCATCTTCTGCCCAGAAGACATTAACATCACATTGCCAAGGTCCAAATGAAAGTCTCATTATAAAATTGGAAGACATATTACGAAACTTTAAAATTCAGCCTAGAAGGACGTCAGTAGTTAAATTGAGAAGCCTGATTTGGTAGCTTGTGGAAGAGATTTATGGAAGGCTCCAAATGGGTCTGAAAACATTGAGGTCTCAGTTTCTGATGAGTTTATATTATCTGGGGAAATAGTTTTTACTTTTTTATTAGAATATGCATCAAACTCCCTACCTTCTGAAGTGTTGCCCTCTCTAGTATTGTATGAGTCAATTAATCCTGCATTTTCTTTTCATCCTGCAATAGAATAAACCATGAAAGAATGTCAATATAATGAATATTTGGAGGCAGAGGCCACCCAGACCTGAAATAATCACACTGCTTGTTTATTAGCTCATGCTTTCTTATTGGCTAGCTCTTACATCTTAAATTAACCCATTTCTATTAATTTGTGTATTGCCATGTGGTTGTAGCCTACCAGAAAGTTTCTGTGCAGTGTCCTGTGTCTCTTTCCTCTGGCAGCTACAGGGCATCTCATTGACTCCTCCTACAGTCTCTTCCTCCATCTGCTTGGAACCCTGGTTTTGCCCTACTCTGTGCTGCAATAAACCCAAAGTAGATTCTTTATTTACCAAGGGTATTCACAGCATACAGGGGATAATCCCATGTCACCTCCTCTCTTCTGTCTAAAAAAAGGAAGGTTTTTACTTTGACACGACAAGATTACATACAGGACTGGAGAGATGGCTCAGTGGTTAAGGGCATTGCCTGCTCTTCCAAAGGTCCTGAGTTCAATTCCCGGCAACCACATGGTG
>NC_022016.1:17729437-17731770 GCF_000317375.1 Microtus ochrogaster
CAAAGACATATAGCTGCCTGGATAGTCACACAAAGTTCTTTTGTAACACTGGGCACTGGGGCACCCATCTTCAGTTTACAGGCCTATAGTATCTGGCAGACTCTTCCACAAAGCAGGAAATTTCAAAGACAGTTCAACCTATATTGGGAGTTTGTCAGTCATTTTCTTCTTTTTCCTGCAGAATGTCTAACAGACTCTTTCATGAAGCACGAACCAAGAAGAACCATCTTACCTTTAGGTAAGTTCAGTAGTCATTTTTCTATGGGTCCTGGATGTCCAGTTCATACAGCTTTATATTAAGCAGTACAGACAAGAGCATCTTGTCTAAAAAACTCTGTAAAGAGACTTTTCAATGTCCATCTTACTCTTGAAGCAATTGGTGCTGCCAGGAACAGATGTGTCTCATTATCATGAAAACTCCTGAGTTCTTAAAACATTTTAAATGCCATATTCTGTTAGTCTTTGAAAGGCTTGAAGAATACCTATCCATCTGAAATACATCTCTGTCTATCTAGAAAACCTAACTAACATGACTACAATTTTCATTATTATAAATGGCTACTATTAACCTGTATTTCTTAATTATACGTTACATTTTTAAATGAACTCAACAAATACAATAACTTAATCAAGACTGGAAACATACATATAACAAAATTTATCTTAAATTTGTATCAATGACCAAAATCCATACCAATGCAAATTATTCATCTCTATATCATACTCCCTTTAAATGTAAACAAACATTTATTAAACATATTTGGAAATCTGGATATAATTCTCTCCAAACTATTCCCTGATATTTGTTGAGAGAAGGAATTTTTGGGGATTGTGAAGACCTTTCAGGGGTCTTGCTCTAAAAAATCACATTAGTCTGGAAGGAATATGCAGGTTTGCATGCTCTGTGGAAGGAAAAGTAGAACCTCTTTTCCAAAGCAATAGACCCAAATTTTGAAGTCAAGATATCTTTAGTGTGTGTGTGTGTGTGTGTGTGTGTGTGTGTATACACACATATGTGTATGTTGGTTTAGCTTAGCAGTCCTGAGAATTTAAAAAAATAGAATATACATAATTTATGTATATTATTCTATTTACATATATATTATGTAATAATATACATAATTTAGACTCTTGTGTATTTTCCATCATTATGTGGCTTATTTTTTTTTACTTCTTTAGTCAATGACTTAGTCTGTACTCAGTCTCTTTAAAGACTTCTATTATTTTAACAAACCATTTACTTGTTTTTAAAACTATTTCTTTGTTCTCTCTCAAGCCTACATACACTTATCCAACACTATGACCCATTTAGATGTCTTTTCCAACTGGATTTTTCTTTATTGTGTATCTGTAATTATTTTCTGATCAGTAGCAACTTTTTCCTGATTTTATTAATACTAAGCAGGCATGGCTAGGACCATGCCTTTTGACTCTGCAATTCTGCCTTTTGACTCTGCCCAGTCAAACATGGCAGAGGCACTGACTCTGAGTTTGCTGCTTCTGAGAGTCATGTGCGCTGCCCCAGCTCCAGGGTCACAATTGGTCTATGTCACCATTAAGCAACAAGTAGCATGCTGCTCAGAAGCCCCATTTAAGTGCTCAGCCTTTTGAAAGAGTAGAGTTTATCTATCCCTGTAACATGACCATGGGATTCCAACCAGAGAGCCTGGCTGGGCCTAGGGAAGCAGGGACCAGGATAAGGGGGTGGTGCTTCCTTTGGAGGGATTGATGGGCACTTCTTCAGCTGGTGTTTGCATCCAGGGGTCCAGCAGAATCTCCTTCAGTGAAGGTCGGGAGCAGGGTTTAGGGGCCAGGCACCAGCGGATTAGGGCACAACAATCTTCCAGTTGACCTGGTTATACAGGTTGTTAAAGATCAAGTATTACTAAGGTCAGGGAATAAGGATCAAGGGTCAGAAGATAGCCAAGTCTGCCCAGTTCCTATCCCAATCCTGTGAAGGAGCTCCCCTCCAGGAACCTGTGGTCCCTTATTTGGGAGGGGGGAGTTACTTGTTTCTTGTTCTGTTAAGGATGTTTATTTGGTTGGATTCCTTCCCTTCTAGGCCCTATGATTCTTATTATGACATTGTAGTCCCTACACTGGCACCTCCTATACTACTACCACAAACTTAGACACTTAGTTTAAATGCTCTCACTCGGGCAAGGGTGCTTTCCTTAAATACCCCAGCAGCTCTTTAACAAAAGGGCCCTTACCCTGGGATCTCAATTCAGTTGCTGCTTGCCTGCCTTAGCCCAGAAATGATTATTCTGGGGAAGGTAACACCCTATTAAGCCCTATTAATTAGTATCCCACTGCTTTTTTAATTTTAATTT
>NC_022016.1:17735345-17737644 GCF_000317375.1 Microtus ochrogaster
GTTCGAGACCAGCCTGGTCTACAGAGCTAGTTCCAGGACAGGCTCCAAAACCACAGAGAAACCCTGTCTCGAAAAACCAAAAAAAATAAAAATAAAAATAAATGAGAGGTGAGTATGCTTATTGTAATGAACAGCATACTCAAAGCAATATTCACAATGATGTGATTCATATAGAACTCTGGCTTTGTCTATGTAATCATGGTAGAGACAGGAGAGAAATTGGAAATTTATTAAGTGTCTGTTTAGTCTTATAAGAAGGGAACATCCAGAATAAATGCCTACTCTGACTGAGGGCAACAGATAAACATAGTTTGTTATCTATGTACCAGACTTGAGCTACTTTGTAGACCACAACCCCTGGAATAAAGGATAGTATTGGTCCCCTTGACTAAGTACTTTGGCATGAAATGCCAAAAATTTATTATTAACTTCTCTCTTATCCTTTTCCAAAGGGACCTATGGCCTAGTAGCTAGTATAAAGTTATTCAGGTTGCAATTGAGCTTCTCAGTACATGTTAGCAGCAAACTCCACAATTACTAGCTTGCTGCTGTGATTCATCTATGGGGGTCTACAAATGTTACAAACAGTATTCTTATTTCTCACTGACCCCTCATGGCTGATCAGTTCTGATGGATCATATGGCCCAAATTGCAGAGTGGGCTACAAAGCAACCTAGACTTGATGGAAAGATTTCTGCACTGAAAAATAGCTGGTTTCTAAATACCTTCTTAGATCAGTCATAGAAACATAAAGAGTAAAAAAAATAATGCTTCCTCAAATTCTAAAGACCACCAGTGTTGTGTTTCTTTCTTGATAACAGGAAGGACCAGATGAAGCATATTAATCTGAAACTCAAAAGAACATATTTGCATGCCTCTATCACAGTTACTAGACATTTTTCCAAGGTTATGGCTTTAATTTTTATCATTTATTTTTCATCTTCTAATACACATTTGTTTATCAGCAATTCCAGATTTCTTGCTACAGCTGTATCATGTCAGCATTATGTCATCAATATAATAAACTACTATGATAACTTGTGGAAAAAAATCAGTGATCAAGATCTCCAGAAACTATTTTCTAATACTGAGATGAATGTTCATTTTATCCCATAACACTGTTTCTGCTTACCTACAAATATTAGGCTCACAGATTGTGTGCCTACAATATGTGAGTTAGTGGCATACTTACCCATTTAAAATTTCAGAATGTGTGGAAACCATTAGAGTCCCTAGTACTAGAATCATTCACTTCATTGTATGAAACTACTCAGTGCCATCAATTTGCAGGACTACTTGATTATCACAAACTTAATCAAGTAGCTATCCTGAATGCAGTTGCTATACCAGATTCAGTTCCTAGCTAGAGAAGATTAACAATTTTCCTGGCATGTATTATTCAGCTATTGATCTTAAAAACGATTTTCTCTCCTACCTGTCCATAAGGGCCACTAGATGCAATTTTCTTTCAGCTGGCATAGCTGTACATCTTTTCCCCTCTAATTCATGGGTTTATTAAACTTTATGGATGTAGTCAGCCACATGTTGGCACACCATATATTAATGTCCCATGATGTCTAGTAGGCCACCATTGCTAATAATCAGGCTCAAGAGTAAGCAAGGCCCTTGAGATGAAGTAGAAAGTATGACCTTTCAAAAAAAATGTCATCACTCTGTAGAACTTCATTTGTTTTCTAATGTATTCAAACAGAGTTCAGGCAAATATTTGTATGAATAGCTTTTAAATGTATTGAAAAATGTGGAAGCAAAACTAGATCAAACAGTTTGTAAATATGAGACCATAAAGAACATGTTTAAATTTTAAGCTGGTCCAGTTAAAAATGACAATAATGTTTCACGTTATTGGATGGGAGAAGTATGGGACACAGGATGACTTACTGTGAGTGATCTGGAATGTACTGCTTATGAAGAGGTCCAAAGGTTCAAGTAAAATTTAATAATCTAGTAGTTTTGCCTTTCAAACTAAAATCTTTCCCCAAAAAAGAGTCTGTATAGCGTACCTTTCACTAGAACCATAAGAGACAGCTGTATAAAAAGAGTGTATGCATCTATGAGGATATCTGTCATTCCTCTTCTTAGCATGTAAGGTAGATGAGTCACAATTAGATTCATTAAATACAATGCATTACTATAGAAACAAGGACTAAGTAGCAGCACTTAATCAATAAATGAGAGGTGTGGCTGGTCGGTGGTGGCACACGCCTTTAATCCCAGCACTTGGGAGGCAGAGGCAGGTGGATCTCTGTGAGTTCGAGACCAGCCTGGTCTACAGAGCTAG
>NC_022016.1:17741889-17763066 GCF_000317375.1 Microtus ochrogaster
TATATATATAATAGTATTATGGTATACACATATAAAAAATCAAAAGAATTGTTTTTACGTTGGCTTACACAATTTTGGCATAGTTGGCTAATAGTCTAAACATGTCT
Organism: Microtus ochrogaster; assembly: GCF_000317375.1. Taxonomy (NCBI): domain Eukaryota; kingdom Metazoa; phylum Chordata; class Mammalia; order Rodentia; family Cricetidae; genus Microtus; species Microtus ochrogaster. The sequence goes on from NC_022016.1 coordinate 17,741,997, forward strand.
GTCTTCATTTTGCAAATGATCAGAACTTACTGTTGCTTGGTCCACAAGGCTGAGTTCCTATAATTCCCAGTCTTGTGATGGAAACAGGAGGAATCTTGAAGAATAAGGATTTTCAGTGAAAATTAGAAGGCAACCAAAATCAGCTCTAGTATAAGAGAAAGATGAGAGCAACTGCACCCACAAAGTAGACTCAGTCCCTAGAAAGAAGTGAGGGAAAGTAGACAGGTATAGAAAATATTTTTTCTGAAGTCTTTATATCTGAGTCACTGCTGGATGCTGCTGCCCACTCTTGGATGCATCATCTCTGTCCAGGTAACCCTTCCAGGGCATACTTTTCCAAAATCACCCAGAAAAAATCAAAATGAACAATTGAGATTAACAATAATGACTACCATCCATGACCTTACAGAATGCTTTAGTTACAATCATATTTAATATACTATAATTTCTTCTAAAAAACAAATTTCAAACTGAAAAATTCTCATGGAGTTAACTGTTTTATCATGTTTCCTAACACTTTAGAGCAGTTGACATGATAGAATAGTTAAATAGATTTTTAAAGTTATACTTACAGCACCAAATAGGGAGCAGTAGCTTGGAATGCTCACATTTCAAGCTTAAATATCTCATTGTCACCTAAAATGTGAGCAGCTCTAATGTAACTACTTTTGTCACTTTAGTATAGTTATTTTAGAACTTTCATATAACTGAAATCATATGTAGTGTTTTCTATCTTCCTAACTTAAGCACTTTTTTTTGAGGAGGTGAGGGTTTATCTATACAGTTGCCTATGTTAGGAGCAAGTCCCTTTCTGTGTATGTGTTTCCCACAGTGCTTAGTGTGAGTCATTTTATGGCATCTGAGTTGATTCCACTTTTTTAGTTGGTGAACACTGTTGTTATGGACATTCATCTGAAGTGCTTTTTAAATGTATCTTCTCATTTCTCTTCATTAAATATATAGGATCAGAAGTTCTTGGTCATAATGGATAATGGGGAAATTTTGTGTATCACTTGTTAGTTTTGTATTTTTAATTTCATATATTTTTAAATTTGTTTTAGATACTTATATTTTTCTTTGATTAAATTTGTTCATTGGCCCATTAAAAATAAGTCAAAAATCCTTTCCTTAGGAAAGGTACTATTATCTTACTTGTATAAGTACCATTTGGGGCAGAATATATCCATATTAAATTAGTGTGCTGACAGATCATGGCAGACTCTCTATGAGTCATAATAGAGCCAGAACACTCACTTTTTGGAACACACACACACACACACACACACACACACACACACATAAAAACAAACAAACAAACAATAGAATGCTACCAGTCATCCTCCAAGTGACTCAGAAAGAGAATGCCTGCTTTTTTTTTTTTTTGCCATGCCTTTATGCTCTCATGTACTAGAAGTTTCAGATCCAGAATGGTGAGTACTTCTTTCAAGAGGCATAATAAACTTTCCATTGAACTGGAAGCTATGACTTATTCCTTGCCACATTTGGGATCTTTATCATCTTTATTCAAAAGGCTAAGTCAGGGAATTCATGCATTAGGAGGGATGACTAATACAGATTACTGGCAGGGAAGGAGTTGGATGGTGTCTCCACGTTGGAGGTAAGGAAGAGCTTGCCTGGATTGAAGGATGATCTTGAGGGTTCTTCTTGGTGTTAGTAATTAAGAACAATGACAAACTACAGCAACCCTATCGAAGCAGGGTAATAAAAAGTCTTTCAGAAATAATGTATGCATCATGCCTCCAGGAAGAGTTGCAATACACACTGAAGTCATTTCTTTAAGTTCACAAAATACACAATGGACATCCAATCTCCCTACTTAGCCAGATCACCCGCATCTTTCCCCAGGGTCTAGAAGGGTGAATACACTTGATACTCATGTATATATAACCTCCCCCAATCATCAGACATAACCTGGGTATCTCATCCATTGTCCCTTCCAAGTCTGCACAGTTTCTAACCACTAAGCATTTCCCAGGATCCACTCTACCAACTTATAGGCTTCTCTCAAGCCATAAAAATAATCTCTTTGGCCAGAAAGAATGGGAGCATTCTTTGCCAGAGTCTAGCTGAATGTCTGCCTAAATCTGACTTACATACATAATCTTCAGCCATAAGTTCTACCCCAAACTCCAGGTTTAGCTCAGGATACACACATCGCATATGGCAACCCAACCCTGAAATTAACAAACTAGAAACAAATACAACAATGCCAATAATCAATGTATCTAAGACTGTGTCTTGTGGGAAAATTAATAAGATTTACAGACACTTGGAAATTAAGTGAAATTGGAATTGAGGAAAGAGGACCCAAGTGAACAGAACAGGTAATGAACAGTGAAATATTACCACATATACCAAAGAAATCCAATACTTTAGAAGCCAATACTTCTTTCTATGAAGAATGACATCAAAATTTGTTTGGGGATTTTTAGTGGTTTGAATAATATGTCTCTCTTAAGTTAATTATATTTGATCATTTGGTTTCAGTAAGTTACAGAGGAGCAGGGGATGGCGTTCATACAGCCTTGATTCAGGAAATACGCCCCTTGGAATAAGCATAGCATGTTAATAGCTTCACATTACCTCCACTTGCTCTTTCTACTCTGTGTTTGTGATTGAAAACATGAAGATTAAATAAATCATTATTGGGTGAAGTATTATAATTTGAAGTAATACTTCCTATTTTCACTCCCATTTTTTAACCTTGTTTCTCTTATTGCTCTAATTAATATTTTAAACTGTATTATTAATAAAAGCCATACAATATGACATCCATGTCTTTGTCCTAATTTTCATAGAAGTGCTTATTTTCTCCCAATTAATATGATGTTGGCTTTAAATTTATCATATATAGGAATCATTTATTAGTGTATGATAAATCTATTCCTAACTGTCCAGGAATTTCATCATGAAAAGATATTAGATTTTATCAAAACCCTTTCCTATATCTTTTCAAACATTTTTGTGATTTCTGTCCTTGCGTATGATTGATACATTAGAGTTACTGTATATTTATAATATCATTCTTACATCACTGACTGATTTGGTAATGTTCTTGAATTAATTTTAAAAACAGGTTTATGTGAACTTTTTTCCTGTATTCATCAAGGAAATTGTTCTGTAGGTTTCTTCTGTTGTATCCAAAATGGTTCTAATATTGGAGTAACATTGCCTTTATCAAACAGTTTTGTCATGATCCTTCCATTTCTACATTAGATGGCAAGTTGAAAAACCTTACTCCAAGTCTTTTAAAAGTCTGATAGATTTCATCAGTGAATTCAAATAGGCTTCAACTTTTTTACTAGAGAAATTTTTATTGCTATTTCAATCACTTTGCTTATTATAGATCTGTTTAAATTTCTTATCTCTTTTATTTTTGGTAGGTCATATCCATCTAGAAATTCAGTAATTTCTTTTACATTTTCCAATATAGTAAAGTACAGGCTTTTACAGTACATGCTGTATTGATTTGGAAGCCTCAGCTGCCTCCTAACAATAAAATTTAAGGAGGTAGCTTATTCCTGGTGATGAGATTTTTTTTCAATAATCTCTGTCTTTTAGCAGAAATTTGATCCATGTAATCAATCACTTTTTCAAATGATTTTTAGTTTTATGCTTTAAAGTAAGTTTCAACTTATTAATCATATTGCCCTAATTATTTTTATGCCTCTTTAGTTTTGGTTGACATTCTCCAAACTTCTCTGTCTCTTTACCTACCCACTAATTTTCATTTTTTAAACATTAGAGCAATTTCTTTTGTGTATTTGATAGGAATTAGTGCAGAGAGCAACTCAAAACTTGTCAAGGTGCAGAGAATAAGAGACTGTAGAATGAGAAAACTAAAAAAGTCATTTTATTTACTTGTTCATAATGGTTAAGAAAAATGAATGTTTTTAACTGCTGATATTTATCAGCCATTTATATTATTTTGAGTACTTGCAATTTAAGTCTTTAGTACTCATTTTGGTTTGGTTTTGTTTGCTTTTGCTTTAAAAAATATTTCTAATTTCTGTATATTAACCCACTATTTGATATATAGCTGTAGAAGATTTTCTTTCATTCTGTATGTTGTCTCTTCACTCAACTCAATTTCCTTTTTTTAAAATCTTTTACATACCAATCCCAATTCCCTCCCCCTCCCTTTTTCCCACTCTCCCACCTGTTCCCCTACTCCCAATTCTCAGATAGGGAGAGACCTCCCATAGGTATTCAACAAAGTTTGTTACTTGACACAGGACCAAGATCTTCCTCCTTGTGTCAAGGCTGAGCAAGGAATTCCCATAGGCAATGGGCTCCAAAAAGCCAGTTCATGAACTAGGGATATATACTGATTGTGAGGCCAGTGGCTCAACAAACTGCCCAAACCACCCAACCGTCATCCACATTCAGAGGGCCTACTTTCGTCCTATATAGGTTCCCAAGCTGTCAGTCCAGTGTCGGCGAGCTCCCACTAGCTCAGATCAGCTGTTTCTGTGGTTTCTTTCATCATGGTCTTGACCACTTTGCTCATATTATCACTCTTCCCTCTCTATGACTAGGTTTCCTTTATAATACGGAAGATTTTTGCTTTCATGAGGTTCATTTGTAAAATATTGGCCTTGTTTCCTGAATAACCAGATTTCCATTTAGAAATTTCTTTCTGTAACTAAATCATGTAGTATTTTACAATTTTTTCTATAATCATTTCAGAGCTTCCTCTATTACGGTGGGATCTTTGGTCCTTAGAAGTTGTGTTTTGTGTTATGTGATAGAGTTCTTGCTTCACATTTGTATATGTAGATTGACCCTGATTTTCCAGGGATGTTTGTTAAAAAATAATATATGATCTCCATTGTATATTTAGTAATCATTGTCAAAAAATTCCAATGTCTGGAGCAGTGTTCATTTTTTTTTTGTTCTTCAATTCTGTTGCACTGACTTACATATCTGTTTTTGCCAATAGTAGCAATTTTATTATTTTGGGTCTATAATACTATTAAATATGATAATAACTACATGGTTAATTTTTGCTAGTTTGAGTTTGCTTTGTCTATCTAGTACCTTCTGTGTTTCCACATGAATACTAAGATTATTCTTTTCTATTTATGTGAACATTTGTATTAAGATTTTTATGGGAAGTGCACTAATTCCAAGTTTTCTTTATGATAAAAATCATAGAGATGCTAGGGATTGAGTGGTCATGCCTTAACATGATACACATTATATATAATAACATTATATTGCACACCACACTAAACAGAGGAAACTTTAGTGTACACATTAAATTAGGAACATGACAAGGATGGATACTCATTCCACTCTTATTCATTACAATTCTTTACATCAGCGCTGTAACAATAAGACAATAGAAGAAAAAGGGAATAGAAATGTAAAAATAAATTTCATGTCTTAGGGAAGGTGCTTTGCTTTTGATGTAATAGTCTAAAGAGTACAGTATTCTAGATTCATAACTTAGTATTTCTCAATTTCATAACTATAATTTCCTCCTGGCTTTTCAAGATTTGAGGGAAGTGTACATTTCTTCTTAGCATGACTTCAAGTGTCACTTTGTATTTCTCTGTTTCTGCTTTTATATTTTTCTGTTTATTTAATGTTACAACTTTAATATGATATAAGTTTCTAGACAAGGCCATTTTCTCTTCTGAATTCCTCCTGTATCTACATGTATCTCTTTCCCTAATTTTGGTAAGGTATCTATTATAACTCATTCAGGATTATTTTGAGAGCAAATGAGATTTTACTTTTTGCCTGTGATTCCTACTTTTCCTGTGTCATTCATACTGTCTCATATATTTGAAATTACTAAATGTATTTTGTTCTTAATTTGTCATCCTTATTGGCAAAGGTTCCCCTCTTCTCCACTGATATCAAACCCTAACATGTTAGACTGTGTAATACAGAGTGCCAAAGTAAAATCTCCCTTTCTTAATTTGCTTTTGATGCATATTTTTTTACCAGAATTGAGAGAAGTTCTAAGAGAAAAAATGATGCCAAGAAGTGAGACTGTTGGAGTAATAGAATTAACTATGTAGTTCTAATTTTCTGGAACAATGTTATGAAAGAAATGTAAAATAGTGAGTACCTTTTAAATAGGAATGCTCAAAAATCTCTTCTATGGAACTTTAGAGTTAATTCTGATGATAGCCTGAAAGACAAGAGGGCTGAGAAGAAAAAAAGTCAATGGATGCTTGTATCATGAGATTTCAAAGGAACACTAGCCTAAATACTAGATGAAATGTGGACCTTTTATGTCAGGAGCTACACAATATTTAGCACTCCATATCAATAGAAGTTGACTGAGGTTGAATTTTAAAGTACAGGGCTAACTTATTTGTTGTGGAAAATTAAACAGGATAGCATTCAAGTTATTCTGGCTAGTTTTACAACAACTTGACCAAACTAGATTTATCTGAAAGAAGGAAAATCAATTGATAAAATGCCTCCATAAGACTGACTGTAGGAAAGTTTTTAAATTATGATTGATGGGTGAGGGCCCTGTCTGCTTTAGGTGTTGCTATTTTTGGGCTGGTGGTTTTGGGTTTTAAAAAATAAAGTTAGGCTGATAAACAAGCCAGTAAGTAACACCACCCCAAGGCCAATGGATTAGTTCTATCATTCAGGTTCCAGTCCTGTTTGAATTTCTGTTCTAACTTCATCCAGTGATGAGCAGTGATATGGAAATGCAAGTCAAACAAGACTTTTCTTTATACAGTTCTTTTTGTTACGGTGCTTCATCACAGCAGCAAACCTAACTGAGACAAGAATCTTGCCATAATTTTTAGGGAAGGGCACAGTATTTGCTACACATTTGCCAAAAATAGATTCTACTTTCTCTTTTTTGGTGGAGATTTGTGGTATTGAATGGTTACAACACAATCCATATTTCAAAGTCTGTACATCAAAGCTCAAAGGGAAGGAGTAAGGAGGAATTCTAACTCATTGGCTAGTGTTGCTCGTCCAGAGGGTGCATGAAATCAGTGGTATAAATCATGACAGAGAAAAGGATTCAGGCCCCACACCATTGATATACCAAGATGCCTCTTTATGGTTCAGGCCTGGAACAAAGTGCAACACATAGAATAGTCAAGAAAATTTGTATAGAATTCCCTTATAACAAAGAATGGTTCGTGTGGGAGTTTGTTGCTGCTTCTCCAGAAACAGCCTTCCATGACTCTAACCCCCTTTTTACCCATCTAATGAAAGTGAGAGTTAGGATTGCTAACCAAGGTTTTGATACATTTCAAAGCTCCTCAGTTTAATTGAACCAAGTATTTTAATGTCTTATTTTTCTATTGACAAGATAAACAGCATGACCAAGCAGCATAGAGAAGAAGCCTTTTATAGGAGTTGAAGTTATAATAATCAAGGTGGGTATGATGACAAAAAGCAGCTAGGAATGGTCTTAGCACAGTGACTGTGGGCTTACATCTTGAGACAGACACAATCAAGAGGAAGAAACAGAGAGTTAACTTGGAATGGCAAAGCCCAAGTGCAGGGACAAATCTCTACCCCCCCCCCACAAGATCATACCCTTTAATCCTTCCCAAACAGTTTCACCAATTGAGGACCAAATATTCAAACATAAGCATATGGGGTGGGTGGGGGTAAGGGGAAATGGGGAGAGAAAAGTGAGAAGGGGAGCATGGGAAGAACTTGGGAAAATGGGATGGTTGGGATAAAGGAAGGGTGGATATGGGAGCAGGGAAGTATATATCTTAATTAAGGGAGCCATTTTAGGGTTGGCAAGAGACTTGAACCTAGAGTGGCTCCCAGATGCCCAGGGCGATGTCCCCAGTTAGTTCCTTGGGCAGCTGAGGATAGGGAACCTGAAATGGCCCTATCCTATAGCCATACTGATGAATATCTTGCATATCACAATAGAACCTTCATCTGGCGATGGATGGAGATAGAGAAAGCGACCCCCATTGGAGCACCTGAATGAGCTCCCAAGGTCCAAATGAGCAGCAGAAGGGAGAACATGAGCAAGGAAGTCAGGACCGCGAGGGGTGCACCCACCCACTGAGATAGTGGGGCTGATATATTGGGAGCTTACCAAGGCCAGCTGGACTGGGACTGAAAAAGCATGAGATAAAACTGCAATCTCTGAACATGGCGGACAATGAGGGCTGATGAGAAGCCAAGGACAATGGCACTGGGTTTTGATCCTACTTCATGTTCTAGCTTTGTGGGAGCCTAGCCAGTTTGAATGCTCACCTTCCTAGATCTGGATGGAGAAGGGAGGACCTTGGACTTTCCACAGGGCAGGAAACCCTGACTGCTCTTTGGACTGGTGAGGGAGGGGGAGAAGAGTGGGGGGAGGAGGAGAGGAGTGGAAGGAGGGGAAGGGAAATGGGAGGCTAGGAGGAGGCAGAATTTTTTTTTCAATAAAAAAAGCAGTCCTGTAATAGAAAATGACCAGAAAAAAAAAGAAGAGAAAAAAAATTGTGGAAAAGACAATATGTCCATGATTATATATTTGTAATTTTAAAAGAGGTTGGAAACTTGTGCTCTGCATGAGACAATAGAAGCAGTATCCCAAACTTAAAAGTTTACTTATCAAAGGCTATGTTTGGTGAAAATGAAATTTCATTCAACATAGTAGATTCAAAATTAAGGATGTCAATGAACTTGTTTGCTAAAAAGTAGAAATCAAGTGTCTTCACTAATTCAATACACAAAAAGCCAATGCAATAATTGTCTAAAAAAATGCCATGTTCTATACAAAGCAACAATAAAGTTCAGTAACACTGAGCACATGGCATCAGTTTTGTAGCCAGGAAAGAAGCATTCATCAGGGGATGACGACGTTTTGTACCATGATTTTACAGTATTTCTGAGACCAGAAAATGTCCAATTGGGTCAAATTTCCTGAAATAAGTCACTGTTCAGCCTCTTTATGAAGCCATTAATGTGAAACCTTAGTTGCAATAGCATCCCAAAGATATACAATGATGCCAGGGAAGTCAAGATTATGGCACATCCTCCTAGGAAAGATGTAGGAATTTAGTGGAATGAAACTCATCTAAGATAAAGAATGTATATTTCAGGCAGTAAAATTGAAAGGATGGACTGTTTGACTATGCTAGAACCTAGAACATTCCATTGTAAGCTACCAATATCAAATATAGAGTTCTAGAACTTTGTATTTGCTTTCCTGACGTTTGGTCTTGATTTAGTATCGTCAGTCTTTACCATGTCCATAATGTTCCCTTTTGGAAATAAAGGATTATCCTGTTCCATGTATTTGAATTATGCATACAAATTTTCCTGATGTAGTAACAGCTTACTGAAGTGATTACCTGGAGTGTCAGGACGGACTCTGATTTTGGAGTTGTAGATGTCGTTGGAACTGATATATTCTATGTGGATTTTTAAATTGAACTGAAAGTTAGATCTCCTTGATCCCAAGACACAATAGATAAAATATTATAGCTTTAAAATAATGTTTTATTTTTCTAACAAATAAAAAAGTGAAGTTTTGATAATCATGTTTCATTGCAGTTTTCTCACAAACCAAAAGTTGTAGAGAATTTCATTGTGAAACATGATGCAAAAGAGGTGCTGGAACACAGAACATTTTACATCAAGATATTCAAGGGTGCTGAAAAGACAGAATGTTTTAAACTGGAATCACTTTAAGACACTGCTTGTTAAAAAGAAGGTAAAGCAACAGGATGTTTAGGGAGAGGTGAAACATTCCATTCTGCAGTGGAGTTCCTTCAGCTCAAGAAGTAACCAACTCAAGGGATTATGTAAGTCCCTGAAACTGTGTAGATGCACTAGATTCCTCTGTTTCCAAGCTTAGGTAAACAATAAGGATTGCAAGGGACTCGCTAAGCTGTTTGGAAGAGGTAGAAAACTAAACTGACTGGAAGAGGCTCAGACCAACTGAAATACTAGGGAAGACACATTCAATTTGGTTAGCTGTCTCCAGGTTGTGCAGTGTTCTCTAGGCTTCAAGCATTTGTGAGATTTTATTTATCCTGTGGTGGACTTTGGTAATGCAGCTATCTCTGAATCATTTCTATTCTGTAAGTAACTTTTTCTTCATACTCCTATAATTAGAGCCAATAAAACTTAGCAGTTCAGCAATTTGGATTGAACTTGATGATTTTCATATATTGGTCTCTTGTCATTCCCATATGCTGGATGAATAGACATTTGTTCAGTTTTCTACAGGAATAATGACACAAAACATTTTTGACTCTCAATATGTTAGCATTAGAATCACTGTGAAAAAATGGTGGCATGCCTATGAAGAATTGTTTGGATTAGGAAAGTTCTGATGAGAAGACCTACATTAAATGTGGATGTTATTAATATTATTATTATTATTATTGCATATCTTAGATCTCTGGAATGAATAAAAATAAAGTGAGCTGTGGCTGGAGAAATCATCCTCTAGTAGTTAAAATAATCGGACAGTCAGTTTCAATTTCCAGAGCTAATATAGTGGCTCACAATCATTTTAACTCAAGAGCAAAAGGACCTGACAATAGCTTCTGTCCTCCTTGGGCGTAAGGCAGGTGTCTAGTTCATACCCATTCATAAAGGCAAAATTACCATATACATAAAATTAAATAAATAAAAGTAGTAATAAAATACACCAAAGATAACAATTTATTTCTTCCTACTTTTGGACAGTTGGTGCAATGTGATTAGCATCTTCTAACCTTTCTTTTATACCTTTCTGGTTATTATGGAACTGTAAGCCACAGAGAGGGGCCCTCTTCCTTCCCTCAAATTAGTTTGTCAGATATAAAAGCTTCTATTTGGCATTTTTATATAGTATATAACTATTCTTATATGAATTATTTTATCCACATTTCTCTTTTAAACTGTTATTTCATTATAGTAATAAGTATTATTATTATTATTACTGATTTTTAAGGACAGGTTTTCTTTCTAGCTTTGGAGTCTGTCCTGGTACTAGCTCTTGTAGACCAGACTGGTCTTGCACTCACAGACATCCACCTGTCTCTGCCTCCTGAGTGCTGGGATTAAAGGTATGTGCCAGCATCATCCAGCCTTAGACAAATTTCTAACATGGATGCATAAGTATTCAATTTTGTGAATACTAATCTTACCATATAGTTTCTTCTATATCATTTTTTTCTTCTGAGACTGAGTTTCATTTATCTCAGAATGACCCCAAGCTTAGTATGTTAATCAAGGCTGACCTTCATCTTTTTACCCTCCTGTTTTTATTTCTTAAGTACTGCTGTTACAAGTACACAATGTCACACCTGGCATCTAGGTTAATTCCAAATTATGTATCTTTCTTATAATTTGCTCTTCTTTCATTTTCTGAGGTTAGTAGTTTTGATTTTTTGGTAGTTTTAAAATAGCATGAGCTGTTAGAATTTTTTATTTCTGTATTTATTTAAATACTCTCTACCCTTTTTAAATACCTAGTTGAATTACTAGAAATTCCTTGATTCTTTGATTGGTACTTATAAGCATTTTCAACTAAGGCCTATTATATTTTCAATAAAAATGATGTTCATAGGTCAATTTCTTGAATACGTTGTCTCCCATTGGCACTCATTTAAAGGCGGTTGTGAAAGTTGTAGCAAGTTTGGCTTATCTAAAGGATGTACATAGGTCATTAGTGGCAGGACCTTGAAATTTACATTGTTTACATTGTTTAGGGTATCTCTCTCTCTTCTTCCTTATCTATCATAATGTGAATACTCCCTGTCATATGATCTTACCATGATGATGTGAGGTTCCCTATCACATTCCCTACTCTGATGGCTCAAAACTCTTAAAAAGTATGAACTGAAAATAAGTCTTTCCACTTTTAAGTAATTTCTTTCCATTATTGTTTTCACAATACCACAAAAAGTCACTACTACAGTGCCAAAGCAAGTTTTTTTTTTCCAATGTGGATACAAATCTGGTTTTTAAAAATTGATTAGATTTTAAAAAAAATACCCAGCCAAGTTCCCACTCCTTCCCCTCCTCCCATTCCCTCCACACACCTGCCCATTGCCCCATCAGTACCTTAGAGAGGGCAAGGCACATTGATTTGTGGAAAGACCAAGGCCCTCCCTACTATGTCTAGGCTGAGCAAGATATACATCAAAGAGATTAGGATCCCCAAACGCTAGTGCATGCAGTAGGGATAAATCCTGGTGCCACTGCCAGTGGTCCCTCAGTCTGCCCCAGCTTTGCAACTGTCAACCACATCCAGAGGGACTAGTTTGGTCCTATGCTTGTTCCTTCCCAGTCAGGCTGGAGTTGTTGAGCTTCTACTTGCTCAGGTAAACTGTGGATACTAGCTATAAACAAAGTACATTGAGTGTATAGTTCATGATCCTAGAGACGCTATGTAATAAGGTGAACACAAAGAAAAGCATGTATAGACCCACCTGGAAGTTGTGAACAGACAAGATCTCCTGACAAAATTGGGAGCATAAATGTGGGGGAGAAGGGAGAGCTGAACGGGAAAAGGAGGGGAGAGGAGATCTTGAGGGTATGGGATAGTCGAGATGGACGAAGGACAGAAATGAGAGAAAAGAAAGAAATATCTTGATTGAGGGAGCCATTATAGGGTTAGCAGAAACCAGGCTTTAAAGAAATTCCCAGGAATCCACAAGAATGACCCTACCTAAGACCCAAGGTGAGAGGGCCTGATCTTGACTTGCCCTGTATTCAGACTGATGATTATCTTAAATATCACCATAGAACCTTCATCCAATAATTGATGGAAACAGAGGCAGAGACCCACATCAGAGCACTGGGCTGAGTGCCCGAAGTCCAGTTGAAGAATGGAAGGAATAAGAATATGAGCAGAGGTCAAGACCATGATGGGTTCACCCACTGAAGCAAGATTTAATTTAATTCACTACTACTATGCTAGTTATCCTACTGCTTTTCTCTGTCTTCATGAGTTCTTACTCTTATGACTGAAGAGAAGTCAGCAGCATTGTTTTCACTGTGTTCAAGATGCTGTTCATCTCAACCTCTAGTGGTTTTTTTTTTGTTGTTGTTTTTGTTTTGCAAATTTTGGGGACTGGCCGCACACAAATGGATTGTTGTGTATTTAATTCAATAATGACTGAGAACACGTGAATTTTTTCCCCTGAGTTTTTTCTCTTCAAACTTATCTTTTCAGGACCCTGCTTTTTTAGTCCTCAAAAGCCAGTCTGATTACACTCCTTACTGAGAATTTCTGCTTTATTCCTGTTTTTACTGTTACTGTGATAGTCCAAAAACTCTGTAAATAATAGGGAATAAACACAGCCAAAACAGCTCACATACATGCAGGAAAATTCAATGCTGGAATTGACTATTTTATATAAATATAAATGTGTAAAATTATATCTGTAAATTAGTTTAAAGTTTATTTATACTACACATTAGGTTTCGGCATACTTGGTAAGAATTCAAAGTTCATTGCCAATTTTTGCAAAAAACAATTGTAAAAAATGGATAAAATTTTTTAATTGTTGTGCAAAGAACACTGATGATCTTATACTTTGTGGAAGATATTTGAATGTGGGCTACTTCTTCTTAGATAAGACATACAATGATGAGTGATTTTGCACCTTTGTGTGCATATAAACATATTAAAACGTTTGAACATTTATATTAGTAAAAGGCTGTGGTTTACAAAGTCATTTTAAAAGTAATTAAGTCCATTATTTCTTGCAAATTTCAGTAATGGTCAGCAAAAAATTTCAAATAATGTCAAATATAAATAGTTGAGGTACTTTGGGACATATAGACTTTGACCCAAATTAGTCTACTATCTCATCACCATGAAAAGACAAATAGAAGAGGAATAGGTAGGCATAGCTGTGAACTAACTAAATTTACTTTTTAAAACAAGCAATGAACTGTATTTGACTTATGGATTAAAGTTTTTTCATTTTAATTTTTTTGAGAATTTATGTATGAGTAGTACATATATTAGTTTTTATAATATTTCCATCCCTCCATCTCCCCTGTCAAGCCCTTCTACTATCCCACACTCCTTCTCAATGTTATGACCTATCAGCAAGTTCATCACCAGGGAGAAAACTCTTTCTTTCTCTTTCTTAGCTGTCAGAGGCTGCCTGTAGATTTTCACCTAGCGGCAGGTTTTTGTGAAATTTTACTCGTATGCTTTGATATACCAACTGATATTTGTTATTTAGGTAACCACACTGCTGAGATTTTATGGGTGCAGCTTCATCTCATGTCACGAAGACTCTATTGCATAGTTGACATCCTGTGTCTGTGTCTCTGAAATTCTTCCTGGTCTCTATTCCTCATTTTTTCCAAGCCATGGGTGTGGGAGTTTTATTATAATTATATCAATTGAGGTTGGGTACAGTAAGTCACTTATTCTCTGCATTTTGGTTGTTATAGTTTCATATAATGGTCTTCATCTCCCGGGTAAAAGGGTTCAGATGCAAGCTCCATTTAACTGTGGGTACAAGGATAATAGAATACAGTTAGAAACTATTTAGGTCAGGATAAATGTCAGCATTAAGTTCTCCTGAGTGCTGCAATAAAAGGAGTGTACTTCCTCTACCTGACTCCCTATGGCTTTTAAACATCCTTACTGACATTCATCTTCCGTTCTTCTATCCCTCTTTGGTACCTACTTTCCCATCCCCTACCAAAGACTGCTATTTTTCCTATTTCCACTTTCACTCAACTACCCATCTCCAATGAAAGGGTGTTTGGGCTGTTTCTGGTTCTTAGATTTTGTGGATAGAGTAGTAATGAACATGGATAAGCCAGTATCTCTGGAGTAGGATGTTGGGTCTTCCAGGTGCATAACAAGGCTCATAGCTTGTCCATATGATCTGTTCACTATAAGATGCAGAAATTATGTAGCTCATGTATGGGTCATGGTTTCTAACATTAGAATTATAGTATATCACAAATGAATACTCTAAACTAATCAACCTTCCTGGACTGTTTAAATCTTGAAATCTCTTGGAGGACTAAATGCATATAGGACGTATTTTCTTGAAGTATCATTTCAAAATGTGATTCCCAGGAACAAAGGAAGTATCCATGTCACATTTGTAAGTACAACAGTATGATATTTGAACCTTTTGGGCAATTTGAAGAAATTAGTTTCTTCAAAGAACAAGGCCAGTTGAAAAGTATAAAGTATTTCGCTAGACTTCCTCCTCTTGCCAGAGGGGTCCTGAGATTACTCTGAAATATTGCTTTATCTAATTCCATCTCTTCTCCTCAAGCTGCATCTTTAACTCATTGTTTAAAACTATATTGAGGAAATTTTAAGGCATATCTACTTAAAACATTTATTGCCACAGTCTTGAAAAATATGGCATATTTGCATAAATTATTCTTCACCATGAGTTAAAAACTAAAGTATTTAATTAGGCAGACTTACTAGAATAAAGCTTTAAATACTTTAATGAAATTGATAAGGTATTAAATTATGAATTTTGACACTATGCGTATGTGTTATTCATGATGTCACAGAAAATTTTTATTAGTGAGTCATCCCCTTCCACTCTGGTGTCTGAGAATCAAACTGAGTTGTCAGGTTTGGGAGGAAAGTGTTTGTACCTCCTGTGCCAACTTACCAACCAAGACTTACAGATATTTGGATGATATGCCTTTTTGCTTGCAGGTTCCTTTTTCAAACTTTCTGTGTTTTGTCCAATGTATAATGCTTGAGATTAGAAGACTTAAATGAATTAGCACTGAGAGGTGATGATAGAACATTCTGTTCTCTGCTCTCCCTTTCAACCCTCTCCCAAGGTCCCCATGCTTTCAATTTACTCAGGAGATCTTGTTGTTTTTTTTTTCTACTTCCCATGTATATTAGATCTATGTATGTCTCTCTTAGGGTCCTCATTGTTGTCTAGGTTCTTTGGAATTGTAATTTGTAGGCTGGTTTTCTTTGCTTTATGTTTAAAATCCACTTATAAGTGAGTACATATGATAACTGTCTTTCTGGATCTGTGTAACCTCACTCAGAATGATGGTTTCTAGCTCCATCCATTTGCCTGCAAGAGTCAAGATAGATTCATATCTATCACCATGCACAAAACTCAAGTCCAAATGGATCAAAGACTTCAACATAAATCCAGCCACACTGAACCTCACAGAAGAGAAAGTGGAAAGTACACCTAAATGCATTGACACAGGAGATCACTTCCTAAATATAACCCCAGTAGCACAGACACTGAGAGAAACAATTAATAAATGGGACCTCCTGAATCTGAAAAGCTTGTTTAAAGCAAAGGACACAGTCAACAAGAGAAAACAACAGCCTACAGAATGGAAAAAAAGATCTTCACTAACCTCACATCAGACAGAGGTCTGATCTCCAAAATATATAAAGAACTCAAGAAATTGGGATCAAAAGAACAAATAACCCAATTAAAAACATGGAGTACAGACCTAAACAGAGAACTTTCAAAAGAGGAATCTAAAATGACTGAAAGACACTTAAGTAAATGCTCAACATCCTTAATTGTCAGAGAAATGCACATCAAAACTCTGAGATTCCATCTTACACCTGTAAGAATGGCAAAGATTAAGAACACTGATGACTACTTATGCTGATATAACATTCGTAAGTAAGCACACATATTTCATTTTTTGATTCTACTTTCTAACCATTATGTCAACACAGATAACCTGCCAAAATGCATTTGCCATAGTAAATTGATATAATGAATGATTTCAATGAACAGAGCAGTTCACAAAGATTAACATGATTTTGATTCATATACAAGTAAGTTTAACATATAGTCATTTCCCTTATATTGAATTCTCTACCACTTTAATTACCTTCTACCATGATTTTCACACTCTTTTTTATATATTAGACTAGAATTTAGGAAAATTACAGTCTATAGTGAGTTAACTGCTTGACAATTTATGAACCATTGTATGGTACATTAAAGAAATACTCAGAATATTGTGAAAGCATACAAAAATGGGATGAGAATATCTGTCTAAAGAATCAAGAAATACCTGGGTGGGTAATTGTTCTGAACTTTGAAATACAATTATGTGCAATGTAAGTCAAGATCAACTAGAGGCAGGATGAATGATGCTGGAAACCAAAAGCTCAAGCACAACTCTGGGCATGGCCATTCAGGCTATTGAAAGCAATTGAATGTGACTGAAGCATTCAACAGATGAGGTACAGGTACAGTTGAAGAAGCATAAGAGAATGTTGACTATTTGATTCAGTAATTTCATAAAGATATGTGAAATGAGAATGAGTTTTATTAATAGAACACTTTGAAAAAAATTTCAAGAACTGCATTGGAAACATTAGGAACCTTTTAAATGTCTGCTGCAGTAAAGTAAACAGAAGCTTGCAAGGGCTATAATGAAAGCAATATTTCTAAGAAGACTGGAGGGACAAGGTCAAAATATCCAGAAGGAAAATCAAATAATAAATAGAGTTTCCTTTAAAAAAAATTACTAACAAAAGTAACACATATAAGCATTTTCTGTATTCTGTCCAGTTAATTAAACCAGAGTTCATTTCCTCATAAATCATAAACTAAATATGTGTTATTGAAGTATGCTTTTCTACTTGTTCAGTTAGAATTCATGTCTAGTTGGATTGAAGCTAAAGGTCACAGATAATACTTCGATATGAAAAACTTGTAAGGCTTTTTAATGCCAAAATGTTTTCCATGGGCCTGGGTAGTGGTGGCACATGCCTTTAATCCTAGCACTTGGGAGGCAGATGTAGGTGGATCTCTGTGAATTCGAGGCCAGCCTGGTCTACAAGAGCTAGTTTCAGAATGGCTCCAAAGCAAAACAGAGAAACACTATCTCAAAAAAACAAAAAATAGGGGGTGGGTTCTATGGGCCATGGTCTCTTACAAATACTAAAATGCTAACTAAATAATAAACAACTTGTTTAGGAATATACATATATATGTATATATATACATATATATGTGTGTGTGTATACATATTTCTTTCAGCCCTCATATTCCACTGTGTTTGAATATGATTATGAATATTTTCAATGTACTTGAACATAGCATATACCATTTCATAATTATGCTCACATCCCCAATTTAGTTGTTCTTAAGTAGGAGGCAAAATGTATAGCATTCAGATATCACATATCTCATTACTAACCCTGTTTTTCATTTCAAGAATACATGTGATGACATAAAAAGTAGATAAGCTTGTGAACAGGACCATGAGAATTTGAAGACCATGTTGAAGAGTGAGTGACTTGTGAGCTGGGATGTAGGCATCATGCAATATACTCATGATAGATGCAGACTTAAAGAGAACGGCTTTTCAATATATTCTAGAACCAGGGTTTTTTGTCAACTGGAGAACAAAATTAAGCATGTGTCCATCCCCAAAGGCATAACAGCACTGAGGGAGGTGCACATGATGAATAGTTCCTGATGTCCTCCAAAGGGGACAGATGGTGTTAATGGATCAATCATGATAGAGTTTGCTCCTGTGGAAGATTTATTTCAACATTTCTAGTATTACACTGCTGGCAAGATTAAAATAAAAGTATGTTTTAGCAAAGGAAGTACACAAATATTTCTGTTTTTAAGATAAATATGGGTGTTTAGTGAAGTAGAGGATTATATCTAACTTTAAGTATTAATTATTAATGAATATATTAATTTAAATTATATGTTGTATACAATGTAGTATTCATAAAATACTAACATTTTTATAACAGCCATCATATTTCCTCACGTTTGAATGTAATTAGCAATATCTTCAATGCACTTGAGCACAGCACATAGCACTTCATAATTACATTCAAGTCCCCAATGTAGGTTGCTTCTAAGCAAGATGGAAAATGGATTTTCTTTTCTATATTTTTATATAAGAGGCATTAGGGAAAGAAAGACCAATAAATCACTGGAACCCGTATATCTCCTATATAGAGAGAAATATTCAGCTAGCTGTCAAGCTCGTGCAGCCAGAACCTCAAATGAGCTGACCTACTTCCCATCTGGTTCAGCGTTCCTTTTCCATCTCAGTTAATTATACCTTAGGAGAAGACTCACATTTGTTTATATAAGAAAGAAGAAAGAAAACTCTTTCTCTCAGTACTTTCATAAACCTGAATTTCTTGTGGCTCTTCTTATTTTTAAATATAAAACATTTTTCCTTTGAAGAAATGTTCTTTTAAGTTTGCTTTTCATTTCTAACTACTTCATTTCGGTGTTGGAAGGGAAAAGTCTTTCAAATTGGGGAAATGGCAGTCAAGCTTCCCAAGTTATCAATGTCATTTTGCTCCCAGGATACACGATTTCCTTTTATTTCCCAAATGTCAAAAATATCGCAGAGAAAAAGCACACAAACTGACAAAAGAAAGCATTCTAGTGTCTGGTGAAAATAAAATCTCTTCTATTAGCACTGTTCTGCTTCTTTCCCTTATCTCACTTTGTTGCTGAACTGCCATCTATGATATGGGTGTTTCATGTGGCTACTGTCACATGAGCATGAAAGCAAAAGCCAGCATTTCCTCTTAATTTGCTTGATGTTTCCATAATAAAGACCTACTTAACAATATTAGTGACTCAAGGAAAAGTTTTAGCAACTATTCGGGGTAATTTATTATCTGTCAGAGAGGTTGACTTCTAATTCTGAATAACACAATGTCATATACAAGATATAAATGAAGGAAAAAGTGTAAAAACCAAAATGATCAATATTTGCATACATTTATAATTATCAATTCCATATACTAGAATAATTACTATGCTAAATAAAACAGACAATAGTTCTTTAGTAGATAGGAATAGGCAAACTATAACATAATAGTAAGTTATTCCCTCAAGTTTTATGACTTACCAGTTTAAAATTTTAATTAACCTTGCCTTTAAAGTAAAATGAAGTCAGAACCTTCCCCACTTTTGCAACTGTTCAAGATCTATACCATTATGAACCAGGAAAAAAAAATGGAAAAGTCATAATATTTTACCAAATACATTTGTGAAAGGTAAGAGTACATCTTTTTGGCCACCCAGTCTTAAGTTAACAGTCATGTCAGTTGTAAAGAGCTTCCATTGTATATCTTTGTTCTACGCCTGCAAAAAATGAAATCAGTTCATAAACTCACAGCTCTGGTTATGACAGAAAGGTTCATAGTCTAAGACAGAGATATAGCGATTGAAATTTTGATAAATTGAAGTAAAATAACAACTTGAAACTTTACATCAGGAACATAACCAAAGTAACTAGCCTAGAAATTGTCCCTATTAAGGCTTGGATTGTGTCTCATATTGATTATTTACATATAACCTTACTGTTTAATAGACCTTCCTCTAACAATCACCTTTTGTCTTTATTTCATTTTCTTATACTGTTTATCAACAGGAGTAATATTCAAGAACTATGTTTTCCAGTTTCACATTCACCTAGAATCTTGTGTGATATACAGTCTGCCCTTAGAAAGCATTAGTGAGATGTGTGTAAAGCTATTAAAATAATTTTCCTTCCTCCCCCTGTAGTGAGGAAAAATGGTATTTCTTGGGATCATATTGGCCATGACCTTATTCTTTTTCATGTACCCACTTGAGAGTGTATCACAGTAAGTGAAAATGTACAACTACCTGAAATGTCTCTACAAGAATATTGTGTACACACATTTATGACAGAAGATACCGGTTTGGGAAATAATTCTGTAGTACACAAGTCAGGCCCTTGTCCAGAATGTGGTTGTGGGAATATGTGACTGTAGAAGAGTCAGAAAAAATGCAGCAGTGCTACCTTTAAAAACGGAGAAAGAAGCTGCAAACCAATACTAGTAGTTGGGCCCCAGATAGTAGATAGGAAGGTTCTCCTCAAGAAGCTCCAGGAAGAAAGGTGGCCTACGTCACATCTTAGACTTTTGAGAACTATTATAGACTTTTAAACTTTAAAACAGTTAGTACATATAGTACTTGAGAACTACAATAGACTTCAGGAAGTATAGTACAAAAAATGCATCTTAAGTCACTTTCTTTGTGGGAATTTGTGATAACAACAGTGGGATGCTCACAGACACTGGAGTTACAAGCAAAGGGAGACACATGTGGTCTTTTGATATGAATTCAGGAGATCTTTTTTTTTT
>NC_022016.1:17764066-17767015 GCF_000317375.1 Microtus ochrogaster
ATATCCTGAGTGAGGTAACCCAGACCCAAAAAAGATGAACATGGGATGTACTCACTCATAATTGGTTTCTAGCCACAAATAAAGGTCAGTGAGTCTACATTTTGATATCCTAAAGAAGCTAAATAAGAAGGTGAACCCAAAGAAAACATATAGCTATCCTCCTGGGTAGGGGAAGTAGACAAGATTGCCAGGCAAAAAGTGAGAAAAAATTCAGGAGATCTTAACACAGAACTTCAGTCTTTGGGAGCGAGCATGCTTATCGGATAAGTCAGATCCCCAGCGCTCCTTTTCTGTCTTATTGAATTATGTGGATTCTTAGTTCCCATATATTCAAATCTAGATGAATTCCTAGTGTTCTTTGCTTGCCAGATAGTATATTAGAAGAACTAAGGTATTTCTGTAAATCAGTAACATGATAGTAAAATAGTATCACCAAATAAATGACTTATTCTATAAAAGTGATAAATTTCAGTGCACTAATTAATATTTTGCCATGGATGACTTGTTTTCTTGCAGCCTTTTCTTTCTGAGTCACTGGGAAAGAAAGGAGAATTTTGTTACTTAATGTCCATTGTAATTAGTTTACAATGAAATATTGATTTTACATTAGTGAAGATTAATGCCATAGTATTGGCGACTGTATCTTGTTTTTATAAAGAATGACACTTTGCAGATAAAGAGACATTGTGTTCCACTGCCCTGCCACTTTTGTGCAATTAGAACATATGTATTATACTCTATATATTCAGCATTTACCATGTTGGGGCTTATCATCAAACTCTAGTTGGAGAGTCCTGGTAAATATCCTTACCAATGGATCAGATGAACATAATTTCATCTTCTTACCAAGCAAAACATGTTACATTTCTAACCATTATAACTGTATGGTGACTTGTCCATGAGGGGAATTATAAAACTTTTAATGGGATAGCATTGAAGTTCTTAAGGTTTTTGACTTATATCTAATAACTAATAACTGTTTATAATGAGATTTTATAAATGAATATGATGATATTGAAGACAGTAAGAAACTACTGAAGAAATGCCTAGTTTCTTTTGTGCTTTTCCTTCTTTTTGTGTCTGGAGAAATAAATATGTTTGTGCTTTTATCTGTACAAAAATGGCTCCAAATGGAAATCAAGAGTTTTTTATTAAAATTTGAATTTTTATGATATACTTAGTGATAAACATAAAAATAAATTTCTCTAAAGCTACAATTTATAATCAGCATAGGTACTTAACCTTGTAGTTTGCACTGATAGAAAATCTTATGTTGAGAACAAAAATGCACATGCTAAGAAACGCTTAAAGTAATTTACAATACTAGTATAATAAATATTGTTTAGATCTTTTCCTTAACATTTTGACTTGATGTAAGATGACTCCCCAAATAATATCACCAAAGTTATCTTTGATTCTTCAGTGCATATGTCTGCATGCCCAGCATCATCTCCATGCTTAATAAGAAGGCAACTTTTACTAACCTTCAACCTTCAATTTCTGTTTCTTCCTTACTAAGGCTTTATTTGCTTTTAAGCTTTCACTCATGTGGAATAGCTCCACCAAAGTCCAGCTACAACTTCAATACTCTTCACTATTCTTAGCACTACCTTGATTTTGTTTGTTTGTTTGTTTGTTTTGATTTTACAGCTGTTGTCTGGGCAAGAAATTATGTTTCTCTCACAGGGATGGAGGAGTAGGGAGGTAAGGCGTCGCTAAAGTTTTGGTGGATGGGACATGGTGGAGACAAACCTCACAAGTAAGACTTCTCTTTTGGAAGTGACGGAAAGCTCAGAGCTATTATCAACTTTCTATCCAAAGAGCTATAAGATGCAGTTTCAAAATTCTTTGTCTGTCTTCTGGGTGCATTCTGATCCCTTCTGATACTTTGCTACTGTTCAGATAAGCTGCCAGACCTGGAAGTATTTGCTAACCTAGCAGAGACCATCATGGTCAGCACTATCAGTGTTCTTAATAAAAACTATCATCACTTCATGCTAGGCCACCCTCTGTGTGTGATGGAAGGCTATGTTGTCTCCCTGTGTGTGATCACAAACTTCTGGTCCTGGTCATAATTTGCTGGTTCTTGTGACTGGTGGTCTGCAAACCCGTTGGCAATGTAGTATTTGAGGCTAAGATAAATATCTTCTCCCAGGTCGAAGTGGCTATGTGCAGGGCCCCACAAATCTTTGGTTGGCACAGGTATTGGATTTTTGGCCTGAAGACATCCTGGGGCCCAGACATATTGAGTGGCTCCCCCTAACCCAGGGTTCAATTTTATATGATGGTCCTCATGACTGTGTGCTGCCTTTTCCCAGCCACCATCATAGTGTGCTGCACAGCCTTATTTTATCTCTCAGGAATCTCAAAGTCCAACAGTTCTTTCTTCACCTTCAATAAGTATATGTATACTCAGAGTGGACTTAAAATTCTGGCTCCCTGAATGTGAGCTTTATTATTTTGAGTAGGTATGTTGAACTTCTTAGGGTTTTAAATTGAGTAATATGGTATAATCAGAGCTATGAACTCTATTCTCTAAGAACAAAAATGAATCAACATGGTGATAGCAAGCCTTTAATGGGCAGAAAGGGCTGAGCAGCAGAAGCAGGGTCAAAGCCTTCATTTTCTTTTGTACTACAAACTGTTCTCTGTTTTCTGAAAGCAGAGCTTCATAAGAATTTAAAGTGTCATCTAGAAGTCTCAGCTTGTGAGAAGGGAGGGGAATCTGTGGCCAGTATGTAAAATAAACTAGGAGTTCCTTGTGGCTTGCACTGGCTTTTTGGAACACATTTTCTTTGGAGGGATACCTTGCTCAGTCTGGATATAGTCGGGAGGACTTTGGTCCTTCCTCAGAACACATTGTTCTGAGGGAATGGGAGGAGGGGAGCTAGTGGGAACTGGGATTCATATGTAAAATGAAAAAAGATAGTTTGTTTTCTTTTTAAAAAA
>NC_022016.1:17767405-17768383 GCF_000317375.1 Microtus ochrogaster
TATATATATACTCCTTATATACTCCTTACATAAGAGCTAATTACCATTTTATTTTTTAGGATCCTCTACCTAACTGTCATAAGACTCTACATGGCTGTTCTGTGCACAGGGAGTTTTGGAGAACATTTGTATTTCATGTCATAGAAACCTGCGCCACACAGTTGTCTGCTTTGTCAAGATAGTGATAGATGATTAATCCTGTTTATGAACAACCTGTCAAGTATACAAGTATGTCAATGATTTTGTCTTACCTCACCTGGAAAAATAGTACCTTAGTATAGAATTTCCCAGCTAGACAAATTCGACCAAATAAGATTTAAGGTTAACTTTAGGGTGATGTGTGTGTGTGTGTGTACAAGCATTCCCATTCACAATCTTTCCACTTTTTCCTGTTTCTCTGCATATTTATTTTTCTCACACACATTTCTGTCTCTTTGTGTATCTATATAGAATGTGTGTGTGTGTGTGCACATATGGCTGGTAGAGACAAAAGACTGAATTCTGTTTTATTCAGTTGCTTTGTACTTTACTTTTGAGAAATGGATTTTCACTGTACCAAAGATTACTGCAGCATACCCTGGTTGAGCAAAAAGTCTAGTAATCCTTGGATCTTACTCCTTTTGCCTAACAAGCAATGAAGTTATAGATACATGATGCCATGTCTGACTCTGTTTTTTACAACGGATAGAGATTTAACGTCAAGTCTTCTTTGCATGTCAGACATGTTACTGACTGAGCCAACTCTCCAACCTGTAAGGTATTTCATTTAAAACATACACTACTAGGATAATCTGTGATATTGGTTACATTTTGAGTGACACTGAGAGTAGGGTAAGAATCATT
The DNA here is from genome assembly GCF_000317375.1 of Microtus ochrogaster. Taxonomy (NCBI): domain Eukaryota; kingdom Metazoa; phylum Chordata; class Mammalia; order Rodentia; family Cricetidae; genus Microtus; species Microtus ochrogaster. The sequence continues at coordinate 17,768,249 of NC_022016.1, forward strand.
TGTAGTGCAGAACAAAGTGTGCTTCTCTAAAAGCTGGTATAATGTCAAAGCTCATTTAATTTCATCTACACACTGCCAAGTGTATGTATGGAAATTCAGGAAATGTAGTCATATTTCATTTTTATTTGAACAAAT
>NC_022016.1:17768943-17770477 GCF_000317375.1 Microtus ochrogaster
TTTTGTGCAGAGGACTGTGATCTGTCAGTCTATCCCTGGATAAAGAACCCTTTATTATACTCTATTCTGAGCTAGTGAGGGATTACTTTATAAATTCCATCTTCATCTGGCACCCTCGTGAATCCCAACTCCTTGCCTACCAGGTGGACTGGCCTGAAAGGCCCAAAAGGTCTGAAGCCCAGAAGATCTCCTACTCTTACCTGGCTGGTTTGATTTCACCTAATATATGTGTTACTTTGACAAAACCTGGCCATAGTGGAGCTACTGCATGGCAACTTGGCAATATCCCAGATTCATGCACACTTCCCCTCACAGATGCTTTTCCTGTCACAACATGACTTGAGTAACTCCTGGTTTGTGTTCCCTACTTGTGAGCTCCGGCCTCCTTGATCCATATGCAAAAATCATTTAATTCCTCTTAATTTGTCTAGCAAAGCATATTTGTCAGTGTTTAACCAAACACCAACACACAGAACCAAAGCAGTGAGGGACTGTTTGTGCCACCACTGGTTGCTTCTTAACTCCACGCAGTGGCAATGGTCACACCTTCTGGCCAATAGCAGTTATTACACCTACAATTTGCTGAAATCTTATAACAAAGGTAACTATTTGATTAATAAATAAATCAGTGAACTTGAAAACTATATAATTTCATACAGTATTACCATCCAGAAATTTAATAAGCTTTTTGCTTATAATATGGATGGTATTCTGAAAGGCTTATATGGTTTTCCTGATACATACATTTATTGAATATTAGGACTTAGTGTTTTTTTCATATTATATCCTTAAAAATGGTTTGATAACACAGCCAAGAATGAGTCACTTTTAGAAATGATACAGTCTTTACAGACTAATAATAAAAAGCTAGCTGACAGGATTAATATCTTCAAATATCAAAATTTAGTTGTGGGAATTAAGAACCAGGAAAATGAATTGAATCATATAATAGGGTTAAACAAGGCCAAAGAGAAACCTTTAGTGACTTTTTACAAAGATTAACTAAGACTGTACAAATAGGAGTAACAGACCCAGAAGCTAGATGAGCATGTATTGAACTTATAGCTTTTGAAAATGCCAACTTTAAATGCAAAAACATACTTGGGCCTTTAAAGGTTAGAACAGTACCAATGGATGAATGGATGTTGCATACAATAAATGTTGAAACCTTTGACTTTAATACTGAGTCTTTGGTGGAAGAAGCAATTTCCAAACGTATGAAGAGATAGCAAAATGCCAAATGTTTTCACTGTGGCAAAATAAGAACATTTTAGAAGGGATTGTAGACAGAAATTCCTAGTAATAATTTCTCCTCTGGGAATGGCACAAATAGAAGGTCTCAATCTTATGGATTATGTAGAAAATGTGGCAGTGGTCAACATTGTACCATTGAATGTAGATCAACAAAAGATAGACAAGTCAACCTGATAACGTTGAGAAAATTCTTTTGAGCCTCTTGTAGACCCTCAAGTCAATCATGGCCCTGTCATTCTTAGACACTGTGGAAGACATATCTCATCAGGAACATTAAAAA
>NC_022016.1:17772733-17773927 GCF_000317375.1 Microtus ochrogaster
CTAATTATTTTATACAAAAGGCTAAATATTTGCTATTCTCATAGTCCTAAGAGATTTTTAAAAATTTCTCAATATAGTTATTGCTTCACAATATGTATAAAGAATTGTCTTGCATATTGAAACCACTGAATTTATTCTAGATGATATAGAACTGACTTCTTTATTCATTCATGTTCAAGATATAATCAATAATAGGGTTTGTACCATATGTATATATATTACATGTAATTTCATATGGGTCTGGCAGGTCCTCTAGCATGAGGTAATGCAGAAATTGATAAATTATTGATTGAAAATATGCTCAAGGTCTCAAAATTTCATAAAAAAACATGTCAAAAGCAAAAGTTTAAAGAAAGAAATTTCTACTACATGCAACAAGCTAACGAGATGATAAAGAGATATTCTACTTGCTTTTTCTTTACCCATATAATACTATATGCAGGGAGTAACGCAAAGAGTATTCAAATGAATGAAATCTGGCAGACGGACATGTTCCACTTGATAGATTTTGGAAAATTAAAATATGTATACTGCATCATTGACATTTATTAAGGTTTTCAATGGCCAACACCTTTAAATTCAGAAAATACTGATTTAGTAATCATACTTTTATTAGAGGTTATGACCATCATGGATATACCTGCACAGATCAAGACAGATAATTGTCCAGCATATGTCTCTAAGAAAATGTAACTTTTTGATTATTATAAAGCATATTACAACTATACCAAATAGTCCTACAGGTCAGGCAGTTATATGAAGATCTATTGAAACCATAAAAATATGTTTACAAGAAACTCACCTCAACCTTAAAGACAGACACTACCTAAGAATAAAAGGTTGGGGGAAGAGTTTCCAATAAAATGGATTTAAGAAACAAGCACATGTGTCTATTCTAATATCTCATAAAATTGATTTCAAACTTAAATCAGTCAGAAGAGGTGGAGAAGGACACTGTATACACATGACATGAACAATTCATCAAGAAGAAGTCTCAGTTTTGAATATCTATGCCCTTAATTCATGAGCACAGACATGTGTAAAATAAACATTACTAAAACTTAAATAGCACAGCAAACCATACACACTAATAGCAGGAAATTTCAACAATCCTCTCTTGCCATCGGACAGGTCAACCAGACAGAAACTTAATAGAGAAATAAGAGAACTAACAGATGTCATGAATCAAATGGA
>NC_022016.1:17774471-17781725 GCF_000317375.1 Microtus ochrogaster
AAATAGAATCACAGAAAACAATACAAAAATCAATGTAGCAAGAGCTGGTTCTTTGAGAAAATCAACAAGCTTGACAAACCCTTATCCAAACTAAACAAAAGGCAGAGAAAGAACATGCAAATTAACAAAATCAGAAATAAATAGGGGGACATAACAACAGATCCTCAGGAAATTCAGATAATCATTAGATATTACTACAAAAACCTATACTTCACAAAATTGAAAAATGTAAAAGAAATGGACAAATTTTCAATAGATTCCATATACAAAAATTAAATCAAGACCAAGTGAGCAATTTAAATAGACCTATAAGCTGCAATGAAATAGAAGCTGTCTTCAAAAACCTCCCAAGCAAAAAATAAGCCCAGGGCTGAATGGTTATAGTGCTGAATTCTACCAGAACTTTCAAGAAGAACGATTACCTATACCCCTCAAAATCCTCCACATAATAGAAGCAGAAGGGTCATTTCCAAACTCTTTTTATGAGGCTACACTTACCCTGATATCAAACTGCACAAAGACTCAATCAAGAAAGAAAATTACAAACCAATCTCACTCATGAACATGGATGTAAAAATTCTCAGTAAATACTGTAAAACCGAATCCAAGAACACATGAAAAAAAAATCATCCATCATGATCAAGCAGGCCTCATTCCAGAGATGTAGGGCTGGTTCAACATAAGAAAATCTATCACTGTAAACCATCATATAAATAAACTTAAAAAAACATATGTTTATTTTATTAGGTGCTAAAAAAGCATTTGACAAAAACCAACACCCCTTCATGATAAAGGTGTTGGAGAGATTAGAGATACAAGCATCACACCTAAATATAATAAAAGCAATATACACAAGCTAACAGCTAACATCAAATTAAATGGAGAAAAACTTAAAGTGATTCCACTAAAATCAGGAACAAGACAAGGCTGTCTACTCTCTCCATATCTCTTTAAAATAGTTCTCGAAGTTTTAGCAATAGAAATAAGACAACATAAGGAGATCAAGGTGATTCAAATTAGAAAGGAAGAAGTCAAACTTTTGTTATTTGTAGATGATATGATAGTGCACATAATTGACCCCAAAAACTCTACCAGAAAACTCCTACAGCTGATAAATACCTTCAGTGATGTGGCAGGATACAAGACCAACTAAAAAAAAATCAATAGTCCTCTTACACACAAAGGATAAAGAAGCTGAAAGGGGAATCAGAGAAATCTCACCTTTCACAATAGCCACAAATCACATAAAATATATTGGGGTAACAGTAACCAAACTTCTGAAAAACTAAGTCACCAATATTTGACAAGTGGCTAAGAATTTCATTTTAGCAATTTGTCCATTACACAAGATAAAAAAAAAATCACTGTACTTTATACTTTTCCTATCACTCTACTTCATTTGGATAAAACACAAAGCTACACCTTGCTTCACTATATTTAAGAGCAAAATAATTTGATCTTATGACCTTAAGGGCATCTGTTCACAGCTCTATTTTACTTTTACTGATTAATGTTCTAAATAACTTTTATGGAATTTGTGAAAGGTGGCTCTCCTTCCTTATTTTTACTCTTTAAACATGCAGTTTTAATTTGAAATGCTGGTTATTAGCTTCACTAGTGTTGTTTTCTCTTGGATATTCTTTAATTGGAATCCTGGATGCAGATAATAATAGCTTTCTGCTTGAGGTTGAAATGATTCCCTTTTCAGCCTTTTGTGTGAGCCTTCTGCTTCTGAACACATACTGTAATAATGTATTTATGAAATCTATATCATCTTTTGAAAAGCTAAACTTAGCAAAAGCATTGCAGGTATATCTGGAGACTGTCTCCTTATCCTGTGTGGCAATGTTAAGGTTTGGAATAATCAATTATGGCTCTCTCAGGGAAAGCAAAAGTGCTGAAGAGTCCTCAGGCTCAGCAGGAGTGATTTCACTTATAATGAAGGAAATTGTATCTAGTACTGACAGCATTAGCATTCCTGTTGTTTCTCTAAAAATATAGTTAGGTAGATTTGATTCAATGGAGACAATAGTTTAAACTTGATAAACAGAGTCTTAGTTAAGTTTTGAGAACCAAAATGAAAACTGTATGTTTTTAGAATGCCTCATTCTGAGTGCTTTCCACATGTAACTTCTTTAATGGTCTGGAAAATATTAGAAATAGGCTCACAGGTCTAGGTACTTAATGGAAACAACAGTGCTTCCAGATTTCACAAATAACACTATGATAGGTTTTACATTTACACTTTAAATGTTTTGTTTTCTGGGTATCTATCCTCCTGCCTTCCTGTGTGTCCCATGTCTTCAGATGAGTAATTGTGCTGTGCTTGGAGATGTATTGTTAAGGTGTTAACATAAAGACACCAAAAGATATCATTCTCTATATGAGTCACACATTACTTGCTCAGAGAAAGAAAAAGGGAAAGAACATTTAAGTAATGAAGATCTATGATCAAAGTACTCTGGTAATGTTACACTAAACGAATGGCCATGTTAGAGAGTCGGGTGAAATTTAAACTGTACTGACTGCTAATAGATTTCCAAATTCAGTAGCTAAGCTGCTCCCTGTTCTTCAGGATAGGTGTTCTTGTATGCCATTTATAAGCTTGTGTCATTTATAGTGCTCATAAAACCATAGAACTATAAAATATCAAAGAAATTTTACAAAATAAGCCTCCATGTGCAATTTTAAATCAACTAGCTAAATGGAACTGCAATGGCATTTTTTAAGACATGCCCAAACCAAAAGGAGGTAAAAAGTGGGTTTGCGCTCATTCCTTACTCCTTAGAGGTTGTGATTTCATAAGTTACTCTTTTCCTATTTAGGTTTTATCCTCTACTGTATCCATCTGTAAAGGGAAGAAATTTATTTGAAAAATACATTTAAATGTAACATTTGACTAAATCTGCTTTGCAGGACTAGTTCTGACTTTTCCATTTCAGCTGATCAGTGAATTTAGACAATCTTTGAGAGAAGCCAACTTTTTATTCCAGCTATTGAGTCATTCCCAGTTTCCACCATTCAGAGTTCCTTTGAGCCATTGTTGTTGTTAATTTTTGTAGGCTATGATTATATTCCCACTCTTCATTTATTCATCTCAAAATACAAATGTTTATGTATGTACATCATTTCACAAAGAATGCTTCCAGTCTGCTCGAAGAAAACATAATCATGTTTCCAAAACTCAAAACCTAATTTTCTTCAGATTATTGGTTGACTTTCAATATCTGAATTCTAAGAGGATTAAATACTTAAATGATAAGAAATGTTTATTCCATGTGATATATTAATTTAAATGGTTTACTAAAAACTTCATTGATGAATAACTAGACATAGTATATACTTAAGATGCTCAACATTATTTCTTGGTTACTCTTTCAGATTCATGAGCAATCCTACTTCTTATACAGCTACCTCATTTTTGGTGTATATGATGAGAGTAATTGAACTTTACTTTCTGAGGGGATAGAGTATCTTCCTTCTCTGGAATTGGGGCATCATATACTGAAGCATTGGCCCCTTTAACCATGATTTCTCCATTCTACCCACCATCACAACTGGGTAGCATTTTTTTTCCCATCTATATTTCTATGTGTTCCACTGCTATCTGTTCCACCTATAGGTGATAATGAGAAGTCTTAGTCCTTCAGGTTCCTTTCTATATCATGCACCATAATATCGTTCCAGCTCAAATGTGTTTCAGAACCACAAGGATATTCATTTAAGGTGTCCAAGACCATGTGGTTTTATATATCACATTTTCTGATAATTTTAAATCTAATTTTCTTAATATATTTTTCATTGCTCACACCAAGTTCTTCACATATACTTCACACCAAAATACCATGATCAACAATGGGGTGGTTTCTAAGGTACTGTACCTAAGTACAGTTGTTACTAAATTGCTTATTATATGGACATTGCAAACTCTCTATAATTGGATTGTTGAATCATACGGCTGTATTTTAGCTTTGACTTTTCATGACCCTGTATATTGCTGTCATATTGCTGTCTACAATGGCTTCATCAACTTATATCCTTACCCTCAATATATAGGTACACACTTCTTGATGTACTGCCCAATAAGTCTTTCCTTTTCAGTGTTTGTGATGGACACTAATATGTGAGAGCTGTCCTGTTGCAGCTTTGACTGACATTTTCTGAAAACTACATTTTCAACAACCTGTTGGTCAGATTTGGAACTTTGTGTTTCTTCACATAGCTGTCACAATTCTCTGTTCTGATATTATCTCAATCAGCTTGTGTGTGATTTTTTTTAGTGTGCATAAGTAGCTCACAAATTGTAAAATTAAAATTCTTATAGAATATATGTTCTACAAATATTTTTCTATTCACTGGCAAGTTGCCCATGCTTCATGATATGTCCACTTACTTATGACCATATGGACAGCACTAATTGCACTCAGGAGATAAGCAGTAATATTAAAACAGAAAGCATGTAGTTCTTTCTAGGGGTGAGACACCATGAGACATCTCCTTTCTCTATTATATCATGTCTATTGGTGGTATAGTTGTTCAAAGGTTTTTAGTCCACCATAATTAGTTATCATGGAAACTTTTATATCACTTTAAATGACATAATATTACAGCAGGTTTCTAGTCCTCTGACTCTTAAATTTTTTGTTACTCCCCTTATAAGATGTTCCTTGAGCCTTAGGTAAAGGAAAGAAGTAAGTCTTATCCATGAATAAGTTTATTGACTATCCAATAGAATGCTAAGCAGTCAGCCCTAATATCATGAAATAGACTCAGCAGAATGTATTGATATATTTAGTCATATATATGCAGATATATATACATACATGTATATATAAGTGTGTGTATCTATACCAATAGCAGTTAAAGAGAAAGAGGCCAAGATCTCAAGATAGAGCAGATGAGGGAAAGAGACTGAAGAGAGAAAAAATGTGAATAGTCATATTATTATTATTATATTTTAATTTGAAAAGTATCTAAGGCATAGTTTATTTTGAGATAAATATTGTTGAGGCCAGTTGAGAGAGTAGGAAGCAGATAGTGCTAAAATATATGACTTTAAAATAATTAAACTAATTAAAAATTCACTTTATTTTGGAGGTATCTTAAATTTTATTAAGCCATTTTTTCCACAGTAGTAATCAAAGACTAAAACAATCAAAATTCTAATTTTAACATTATATTTGTAAAATTATTAAATATCATTATATTTCTATAGACTCAAACTTTATTTTATAATCACACAAAGAATTAATAAAAAACACAATATATTATCATGTTAATATTAGATGGGACTAGTGCTCTGACAATATTCTATAGAATTAATGATACTACATCTCTTGTTATTTTAAATTTATTATAAAAATAATACATGGCTTTTGAGAAACACTTTAGCTTTTTCCTTGAAGTGGCTGTTTTCCAGTAGATTGCATTTTCATCAAAATTGTACTTTACAAAAGTTCCAATATCTCAAAAATTACATACTGCATACGAGGTATCTATGATTTGGAATATAGTGTTGTGTGAGTCAAGATTAGAAATAATCTTTAGTATTTGAACAGAAATAATCTTTTTCAAATATGTAGCTGTTCATGCAAGAAATGTGAAGCTTTGCCATCAAAAGAAAATAAAAGCAAAACAAAGCACTATGTGCCAAAGAAATGTATAAAATATTTTATCTGTCTCTATGAAATTTAAAATACCTCAAAAGATTAATTGCCCAGTTTTCAAGTTTGATGATAATAAACTAATATGAGCAGATTTTTAACATATACTGCATGAGCATACTTTGGTCACTGTAACCCAAGGATCTTCTACTGTGATATCATCCAAAAGGAAACTTACATCACATTTAATAACATAATGTGGCATATGGAAAATATTTTGATCTGACCTATTTCCCACCTCTCAGAAGAGCAAAATATCCCTAAGATATGGAGCTTCAGGGACATCACCCTACTCTCTTTGTACCGTAACTGGATCATATTTGAAATTAATGCAGGTTGAGCAAGTGAATATAAATTTTAAGTTATGAATGACAAACAATGAATTAAAGGAAATAGACTGACACTTCATTAAAATAGGAAACATATTTGCTTAATCAAATTATATTATCTTGTATCCTTGTTCCTCCAGTAACCCATTGAATTTAGGTATTCATACAAAGATGAACAGGTTGTCTCTCTGCAGTATGTCTGAATATCATAGCCACCATGAATTCTCATTAATCATAAGCCTGGTGAGCATGTTGAGTTTACATAACAATTCCCTAGCTCAGAAAACTTGTAGTCTTTTGCCATTACATTCCAATGACTACACTATACTACACAATCAAGTTTATGATCTCTTTGAGATTGCTAGAATGCCTGAACTCACATTCTTTATTTTAAGGAGCACAAAATAGCAAACACAATATACAGTGAGACACTAACTTCAAGTCTTGGAGAAGTGTATTTAGGTACAAATATTTCAAAGTCATGGCAGTTTTCCACGTAGGAAAACTCATAAAATACTGTTTAATGCAGCCTCAGTTTCTTATAATGCTGAGACTGCTGGTCAAACAATTCACTGCGTTCTATACATATATCTAATATGCTTGGTTCCTTTGTTAGCTTATTTACTTTATACCTTTGGGAAGTTGTTCTCCAAAGAAATCAGCTAAAACTGAAATTAAAAATCAGATTCATTGATCACAAGTAACCTACTACCTTTATGTTGTTTATCTTATTGCTTTTATTGACTCTAGAATCACCTGCTGCCTGCAGCCTGCTCTGTACACAGAAGGATGAACACTATCGTGTGTGGTTGTGGATACTGATTGCTACCAAAATTCCCCCTTTGGAGTTGAGCAAGTCATGGCTCTGATTATAAATTCAAAACACATTCAGGGAAGTATTAATATAAACTAAGTTTGAATGATGAAACTTTTAAAAGTTTTCTCCAGAAGTAAAAGACATTAGTGAGGTTCTAAGAGCAAAGGCATTTGTGGAACGGTTACCTGAACTCAAAGTTGGGCTTGTTTTGGAAAAGAGGAATCACCAATCCACCCTTCTGTCTACCTACCTATAGACAAATATGTTTTATGAATTCATAAAAACCTACTGACTGAGAGTATTTTGTTAACATTAAAGCAATGGCAATTTAAAAAACTTTTTATACACTAAGCTTCAAAAATAAATGCTAACAAAATATTATCTTATATAATATACATATTATGCTAGAATACAGCTATAAAATTATGTATGTAGGGCCCCACTG
>NC_022016.1:17794647-17820941 GCF_000317375.1 Microtus ochrogaster
AAAACAGTGCCATTGTCCTTGGCTTCTCAGCAGCCCTCATTGTCCGCCATGTTCAGAGAGTCTGGTTTGATCACATGCTTTTTCAGACCCAGTACAGTTGGCCTTGGTGAGCTCCCAATAGATCAGCCCCACTGTCTCAGTGGGTGGGAGCATCCCTCGCGGTCCTGACTTCCTTGCTCATGTTCTCCCTCCTGCTCCTCATGGGACCTTGGGAGCTCAGTAAAGTGCTCCAATGTGGGTCGCTGTGTCTATCTCCATCCATCTCCAGATGAAGGTTCTATGGTTATATGCAAGATATTCATCAGTATGGCTACAGGATAGGGTCATTTCTGGTTCCCTCTCCTCAGCTGCCCCAGGAACTAACTGGGGACATCACCCTGGGCACCTGGGAACCACTCTAGGTTCAAGTCTCTTGCCAACCCTAAGATGGCTCCCTTAATTAGGATATAACTTCCCTGCTCCCATATCTACCCTTCCTTTAACCCAACCATCCCATTTTCCCAAGTTCCCCCCTTCTTCCCCTTCTCACTCTTCTCTCCCCATCTACCCTTAACCCCATCCCACCCCACCCCCAAGATCCAATTTTTGCCTGGCAATCTTGTCTACTTCCAATATCCAGAAGGATAACTATATGTTTTTCTTTGGGTTCACCTTCTTATTTAGCTTCTTTAAGTTCACATATTATAGGCTCACTGTCCTTTCTTTATGGCTAGAAACCAATTATGAGTGAGTACCACCCATGTTCATCTTTTTGGGTCTGGGTTACCTCACTCAGGATAGTGTTTTCTATTTCCATCCATTTGCATGCAAAATTCGAGAAGTCATTGTTTTTTACTTGCGTAGTACTCTAATATATGTATATATATATATGCACATATGTATATGCATATATATATATAGATATATATTTATATTTATATTCTACACTTTCTTCATTCATTCTTCCATTAAAAAACATCTAGGTTGTTTCCAGGTTCTGGCTATTACAAATAAAGCTGCTATGAACATAGCTGAACAAATGCTTTTGTAATATGATAGGGCATCTCTTGGGTGTATTCCCAAGAGTGGTGTTACTGAGTCCTGGGATAGGTTGATCCTGAATTTCCTGAGAAACCTCCACACTGATTTCCAAAATGGTCACACAAGTTTGCATTCCCACCAGCAATGGATGAGTGTACCCCTTCCTCCACAACCTCTCCAGCAAGGGCTATCATTCTATAGAACACTCTAAATCTTGCCAAGAACCTGTGACCAAGGAGAAGCCCTAGTAGAGAACCTAATAGTATTATTTTCTAAATAAACATAGTATTAAATTTTCTTCTATATATTTATGTGTATGTCCATGGATTAGTGCAGTGCTCACTCTTCAACAGAAGTGTGTGTGTGTGTGTGTGTGTGTGTGTGTATGTGTGTGAAGTACATAATATTAAATAAATAGACTCACACCTGGTCAAAATAAAAAGATTAAAATTATGCAAAGTGTTTACCCATAAATGATACCTCTGTATATCATACCCTTCCCACAAGGCTAAAGAAACATCACTGAAGATGTGGCAGTAAGTATGTTTGATTCAGAGACTAGAGAGAACAGGAACAATATCAGTGTTCTCTCTACTACAGGACTATCACACTCATAAATTTACAGTATCTGTGGTGGCGTGCTAAGACCTCTCCAGTATCAAGCTAATCATCCTTCCATCACATATGGTATGGGTCCACATGAGCCAGGATGCACAGCTGACAAGATAGTGAGACTTGATTGCTGCTTGGAGAAAGGCAATCAGGTTTCTTTAGGATTGCAGACCCTGGTACTTTAACTATGCTTTGTACTTGTGGATAACCATATATCCATGACCATATGCACAACACTAATTAGAAAAATTAAGGTTTTAAATTAATAGAAAAAAGTTTGAGAAGAATCTAGAAGGAGTTATAAGTAAAAAAGAAATAGGAAGAGGTGAATATGGTGGAAACCCATTATATATAAATAAAAATTTTCAGGAAATATATAAAAATAATATATTAAAAGGAGACAATTAGAGAAAGGCACAGCAAATTAAAATGTAAAGTTGTGTATTACAGTCACAGTAAATGCATCTACAAAGCCCTCCCATACCTAAAGCTCAGGGAATATTGAGGATGTGGGAGCAGAAATATTATTAGAGCCAGAGGAGCACAAAGAGTTTGATGAAATATTGTGTCCTCCAGGAAAATCAGATGCAATGCCCAAAAAACCTCATCAATATGAACAACCATATGTGAGCTGAACAATAATAACACCAATGAAAATGCCGAATGGGATGGCCTCAAAGAACTATAGACAACTATGAAAAGCAGAGAATAGAGAGGTAACTTCCTGAGGGAAGAACACACCAGTTGGTTTACCAGTATCAGTCAGCTGTACATCATACAGTATCCTGTGTATAAAACACATATATAGAATCATTACATAAACTAAAGAAGTTATATTAAGAACATATATATGTGTGTGTGTGTGTGTGTGTGTGTGTGTGCATACAATACTAATGTATTTGAAAGAGAATAGGGTAGAAAATATTGGAAAGTTTAGAGGGGGGAAAGAAAAAATATTGTGATACAATTACAATCTCAAAAACAACAACAAATAAAATGTTAATATTCAATGATGTTTCAAAAAATCAATTATCTGTATTATACTTTGAGGATCAAGAAATAATAATGGCTTACAGGAATTCACAACATGTGCAAACAAAACAAAGTTTAAAAGATAGAAAAAGGTTCATAATATATGCTGTGCAATAATGAGAATTGAAGTTCAGAGCTCAGTACCCAATAACAAGAAAGAATCCCATAATTACCTGTCATGCCACCTGAAAGGAATGGTCTTCTGGTCTCCAACTTTACAAACACTCATGTACCCATAAGCATGCATACACACACATAAACATACTACACATACACATACACACACTAAAATAAAATATTTTTGAAAAAAATAAATGCCAGCAGAAGTTAAGAGAAGGCAGAAATTGTTTAAATTGACAAAAAATATATGGGTAAAATAAATGAAATTATTAGTTGATGGGCCATAGATCAAGTAGATACTCCAGTTTAATGATCAATTATAGGCTGAGTTACAATATTTGGTATATCTTTTTACTTTCAGTTTTCTTTATAAGACCACAACCTCCTAATTTGCACCATATTATAGGAACATTTAGATTGTGGTATGAAAGCATGAGAATAATGTGATAGAAATTCATTGGAGAAAGGAAAATTGATATAACTTGGTGTAGAAATCAAGGCTCACCCTTTGCTTCAAAGCCCTCCCTAATTCTTCCTCCATCAACTTTGATCAGGTACATCGAAATAAACAGAAAAATTGTAGTAATTGCATTACCATATGTGGGGAGCAGATGAAGTCCAGACCTAATGTCTATTATTGATGTACATGAATGTGGCCATGTCAAAGACCCTGGTGTCTCAGATATATGAAAATAGAAAGGTCTTCCCTGGGACAAGTTCAGAGGAAAGACAAGATCTTCTACAGTTTAAGATTAGCTACTTTCCTTCTTCCTTACTCTTGCTGTGTCTAAAATTGTGCTAATGTTCAGGGATTATACTCTTACATCACAGTCAGAACACATGACTGTCACAATCGCGGATTTTCTGTATGTGTGTTCATCATTTCTACATGTCCACTGACCCAGGACCCCTATTCCAGTGCAACATAGGTGTGACACAAATTTCTAAGAGATGTAAAGTAAATTTTTACATTTTAATGCCCATATTGTTGTAACTTATTCTGATTTTAAATACAAATGTTCTTTGACTTGTGATTTATACCTAACCATATTAATGAGCATGAACTAAATATATCAGAAACTATACATAGTCAATATTACCAAGACAGCATGAGCTCATGTAAGGAGATGTTGATAATACAAGTATAGAAACTGCAAATACTACAACAATATTTGTGCAAGATATTTTTGTTTTACAGATGAAATATGATTCTTAAATAGATTATGTATGGGTGTGTATCAGGAAGCATCCACCTCTGTTGACAGGGCAGGATAATCTGTAGCAAAAATATCCCTTCTTCTATCTTGTTCTGACAGTTAGCCAACACCATGGTCAGAAGAAGCATTTTTACTGAATTAAGTCAGTATAATCTTGTAGTCATTAAGAGAGGAAAACCCATGGAGGAGAGTCTTATAATGATTCATCCTAGGGCACAAACAGGAGAATTTCAGGAGATGAGCTGTCAGAACTAGAATGAGTTACCAATGCTGGAGTTTTAGACTGCCCTAGGCTTTCTTTCAATTCATTTATGGAATACAGAGCTGTTCATTTTTACAGGGTAAGACTACAATTTAGCAACATCTGTTAAGTGCCACATTGCCCAATACCATATGATACTCTGACTAGAGCAAAGATTCCATTACACTCTCACAGTATCTGTAGACATCCAGGAGGATCATAACTTACATTAAGGAAACACTAGCAACAAGGAAAATAGAAATTATTTATTATTATACTAGAAAATAATAACATCTGGTCTGAAAATAGAAAGTTTTTCTGACTGTAAGTTATTTCTCAAAAGAAAGGAAAAACCAATAGTCTTAAAATTATAAAATTTCCAATGTCCAACTGCAAAATAGTCATAATGTTCAACAATGAATGCAAGTGAACAGACCCAAATGAACTTTCAGAATATATCTTCTAGCCTGGAGTAAAATAAGAAAATAGAAGCATAACCAGAAGTTACATGAATGCTAAAATAGCAAAAAACCTCTTACAACCAGTTATGGAAAGTTTTGCCAGTTTCAAAAGAAAAAAATGGGAATCATGAAAAGTTAAATTAAAAGTACATAAAAAAATCTAATTGATATGTGCTTCCCTGCTCCCCTATCCAACCTTCCTGTATCCCAATCATCCCGTTGCCCCAAGTTCTCCCCATCCTACCCTTCTCACTTTTTTCTCCCCATCTCCCCTTACCCCCCTCCCACCCCACCCTTAAGATCCCGATTTTTTGCCTGGCAATCTTGTCTACTTCCCCTACCCAGGAGGATAGCTATATGTTTTTCTTTAGGTTCACCTTCTTATTTAGCTTCTTTAGGATATCAAAATAAAGACTCACTGACCTTTATTTGTGGCTAGAAACCAATTATGAGTGAGTACATCCCATGTTCATCTTTTTGGGTCTGGGTTACCTCACTCAGGATAGTATTTTCTATTTCCATCCATTTGCATGCAAAATTTGAGAAGTCATTGTTTCTTACCGCTGAGTAGTACTCTCCCCAGTTAGTTTCTGGGGCAGCTGAGGATAGGGAACCTGAAATGATCCTATCCTATAGCCATACTGATGAATATTTTGCATATCACCATAGAACCTTCATCTGGCGATGGATGGAGATAGAGACAGAGACCCACAATGGAACACTGGACTGAGCTCCCAAAGTCCCAATGAGGAACAGAAGGAGGGAGAAGATGAGCAAGGAAGTCAGGACCAAGAGGGGTGCAACCGCCCACGGAGACAGTGGGGCTGATCTATTGGGAGCTCACCAAGGCCAGCTGGATTGTGACTGAAAAAGCAGGAGATAAACCCGGACTCTGAATATGGCAGACAATGAGGGCTGCTGAGAAGCCAAGGACAATGGCACTGGGTTTTGATCCTACTTCTTGTTCTGGCTTTGTGGGAGCCTAGCCAGTTTGGATGTTCACCTTCCTAGACCAGGATGGAGGGGGGAGGACTTAGGACTTTCCACAGGGCAGGGAACCCTGACTGCTCTTCAGACTCGAGAGGGAGGGGGAGAGGAGTGGGGGGAGGGGGGGAGGAGTGGGAGGCTGGGAGGAGGCAGAATTTTTTTTTCTTCTCAATAAAAAATAAATAAATAAATAAAATCTAATTGAAATTTCTTGATTAAATATTCTTTAAGTGAGCATAGTAGGAATACAGGCACTTCAAGAAAGCTATCAGAAAAAAAGAGAAATTGAAATAATTGAGAGAATTTCATAAGATATTTATATAATTATCTTTAAATTTAGAGGAAAGTAAGCATCTTAGCCAGATTTAGAAGGACATTAAGCTGTTTAACATGTCAGTACAATCTTAGAAAAGAAGGGTGGGTGGGAGAAAAAGATATGAAACAATAATGGCATGAATTTTTATACTTTTAAGGGAAATCAAGAAAACAAATTAAAGAAATAGAAAAAACTGCAATCAGGAAAACATGGATTTGATAATTTTCTCTAACTATAGAAGAACACAACCCCCTCATATATATACACAATTCCATATTGATGTTTCAGATTTATTTTCTCTGGGATTTAAGTATACATTTGGATAATAACTTCATATGGATAATTGAAGTTGAATAAAAGGGCCTCTTAGAAGGGGAATGAAAGAATAAGAGGCCTATGATGGTTTTGTGAAATACTCTAAAATATTATGCCTGGAAATAACTGGATCACAAAGAAACAAAGGAATAAAGCCAAAGTCAATATTTTCATTGTCAGGGAGTTTGTAAAATACCCCTGCCCTGTATGTTTGGGTTGGTTAATCATAAGGTATTACTGTATGTTTTTGTTCCATATAAGTGACTGATTGGATCGATTCCTAGCTCACAGGAAGCCCTATGTGTTCTTTCTCCCTACTTTGAGGAGAAATGATTCAGACTATTATATTGTTGAGGACAGTCTTCTATAGAGGAGGCAACAACCTGTGCACTGTTACAGGTTTCTACCTCATGTGTTCTACTGGTCTTTGGAAAGGCAGTTGTCTGAGTATTTTCTGCTTCAGATATTAAACCTTCACCATTTTTCTTGTAAGCAATCCTGATAAATTCAATGGTTTACCAATTTGCATTTGGGGGTCATCCTTAATTTTGTTATAATCCGTACTTCTCTGGAATAAGCAAAAAAAAATTTCCCAAAGCATGATGACATACAACACTGTTGCAATATGAGCGGCGTGACTGCATCCCTTCCACCCTGGCTCCTGCATGGCTAGCTTGTGCCCCAAAATAATTACATGGAAACTGTATTCTTTTAATCACTGCCTAGCCCATTAGTTCTAGCCTCTTATTGGCTAGCTCTTACACATTGATCTAATCCATTTCTAATATTCTGTGTAGCACCAAGAACTGGCTTACCAGGAAAGATCTTAACCTGTGTCTGTGTCGGGTGGGAGAATCATGGTGACTTCCTGATTTGGCTTCATTCTCCCAGAATTCTGTTCTGTCTACTCCGCCTACCTAATTTTCTGTCCTATTAAAGGGCCAAGGCAGTCTCTTTATTTATCCAATGAAATTAACACAAAACAGAAGACTCTCCCCCATCACAACATCATGCACTGAATAAAGAAGCAGTCCATAAAAATGAATACTATACACATTCCTGAAATAGAACCAGATGTTTGTATGTATTGGGTAAGATGGTGCCTACTATTCTTCCCTTGAATTTCCACTCCACTATGTTTGATTGAGAGTCTTAGTCATCTTTACTATTTATAGACTCTAGGGGAGGAAGAGCCCTAGGTAATATGGCCACTTTCAGGAGCATACTGAAGCTATTGTTCATTTCCTGCAATAGGGATCTCTCCTGGCTATGGAATGCTTTTCTTCCTGGGTTGTTTCTTCTCTCCATTGTAACAGGAAGAGCAGGCTACTTGTCGTCCTGACCACCCAGCTAGCTTACACCCAAAATAATTACACAGAAACTGTATTTATTTAAACACCACCTGGATTATTAGCTCTAACTTATTATTGGCTAATTCTTTCATCTTTAATTTAATAGATTTCTGTCAATCTGTGCATAGCCATGTGACTATAGCTTACTGGCAAGATTCTAACCAGCGTCTGTCTCAGGCAGAAGATCCATGTTGTCTGCCACTCTGCCCTTCTTCCCAGCATTCAGTGCTATCTACTCCACCTGCCTAAGTTCTGTCCTATCAACTAGGCCAAGGCAGCTTCTTTATTCAACCAATGAAAGCAACACATAAACAGAAGGACCCTCTACACCACTATATAAATTTCCTACTTCTGCATGAGCTTCCAAATCCAAGAGAAGGGTTTTAATCTCAGAGAAAACTACAATACAAAAGCCATTTTCAGTCACATTTCAGTATTCTTTATGCTCTTGAAGCTATAGTAATTTTCTGATACCTTTATCTCTGTCTATCTGGCCCGTGTATTACTTTACTTTTGCTGAGCAAGCAACTTGATTTTTTTTGCTAGCACTCATTTCTTTATATCATTTATGGTATTTAGATAGTATGACTTAGATACTTACATACATCTAAAGAGCTATCTGCCTTAGTACCACATCAGAGTTTTCTCTTTGTGTGACCTGGTAGTAACTCAATTATTAATCTTTCTTGGTACAAAAAAAATTGTTTTCATAGAGTTATCCTTGATTAAGAAGCTAAATACAATATCTGTAACAAAGAAAGTGTGGTAGTTATCTGAGATTATTTTTTATAACACTAAGTGAGCACATAGTTCTAAGAGAACAAGGAAATCCCAACATAGTAAATAGATCCAAGGATGGTGACGTCAGTATTAATCACTCATGACTTAACTTTTGCCTTGTGTTGAATCATTCAACACCTTTGGTATTTCTGAAACAATGTGGTGTAGGATAACAAGATACGCAAAATAAAAGAGATTTATAAACACTGAATTCTAATTTAAAAGATGTTAAAATAGTAGTATAATATGCTTAGAATTTATACTATAGCATAATGATCAATCAATCAATAGATAAACAGATTTTTTAGATGACATGTTATGTTTTAATACTACCAGTAATCATTTATTAAAATAAAATCTGAGAACTAGAGTGAGATTTGAGTACATCAGAAAACTCACCGCTTTTACAGAGGATCTGAGTTTGTTTCTCAAACACATGGAAGCCACATCCATATTTAACTCCAGTTCCAGATGACTTAATTACCTCTTTGGCCACTGCAGGCATCTGCACATATGAGGTACATATACATGCATAAAACATTGATATAGATATATACATATAAATGTAGATAAATCTTGTTTTTATAATCTTCTATTCATAAAAAATACAGAAATTTTTACATAAATATTTCTGCTAAAATTACCTATAACACACATATTTTTCTTCTCTTGAGAACACTTAATTTGCTGTAATTTAATTACTTTACATTTTAAAAATGAAGGAAACAAACTATTTTTATAGCATTGCAACTTATGAACAAAGGTGAGAATTGTATTTTCATTTTTCTCAGAGGTAACATTAGCATTTTGAATTTTTGATTTCACTAAAAACATAAGGTCAGAGTTGAAAAAAATAAATAAAAAGGAAATGATATGACTGGTCCTAGGTGTGGTAGAGAGGAAAGCTTGTTGTAGATACAAAGGAGATCATAGCCAGAGGCAGGAGCAACTGGGAGCATCTAGTTTAGACATGATCCTGAGCCATGTGAAGAGAGGGAACAATGGAGAACCAAGTGAGGTGGCCAAAAAAAAAAAAAAAGATAGAAAAGCACATGTAATTAAAATGTTTGGATTATATAGGGAAGAGCCACTGAAAAAAGGACTGCCCAAGCCTTAGGCTGGAAATTTCAGAATAGAGGAGAAGGCAGGATATCTATACCATGTGACAGCTGGGTACTTATTAATTCTGGGAGAAACTAGTGGCCAGATTAACTTCAGTCACTTCTTCCAAGGTTTGATATTTAGCAAAAATATCAGTAAATTAAATGTTGAATAAATTATCTGTATTTAAATCTTTTATTTATATTATAAATTCTAAGTTATAGTAGTTCAATTAACTTAGGAAATTCCTGTTATGCTGGATTTGTAATGTTTGACTAAGGAGACATTATAAAATTTAATAGATCTGAAACCACTTCTGAAAAAAATGCAAGATTTCCAAGAAACATAATTTTTAGAAATCTAATCTGTTACTTCAAGTGACTATTTATCATTAAAAATATGACCAAAATTTATTCTAAAATTGTTTAGGTTTCTGTCCTGCCCAGTTCCTGTAGTCATTAAGTCCCAATGAAATCACCCAGAGGTCTACAGTAACTATAAACTGATTGGCCCATTAGCTCAGGCTTCTTATTAACTCATATAACTTATATTAGCCCATATTCTTATCTATGTTAGCCACATGGCTCAGTACCTTTTTTCAGTGAGGCAGTCACATCTTACTACTTCTGTAGCTGGCCATGACCGCAGAGGAATGGGCTTCCTTCTTCCCAAAATTCTCCTGTTTTCATTGACCTGCTTCTACTTCCTGTCTCGTTGTCCTGCCTCTACTTCCTGCCTGGCTACTGGCCAATCAGCATTTATTTACAATATAATTGACAGAATACACACCAATGTCCCACAGCATAAAGTTATGACTTTATTTTTCAAAACATAATTTTCTTCAATTGTTTTACTCAGTGTAAGAAATAAACACAACAGATGGCACTGATTTGGGGGCAAAGGAGAACTTTCAGTTTACCAGGAAATTCTTCCATTGAGACATGTCAAGGAACTGAATTTATATAGAGAGAATATATTTCTAAATTAGATACTTTCAACTCCTTGCCACCTAAATGTATACTTATAATTAGGCAGTCATGTAAGGAAATCATTATTTGTCTTTGTTCTACAATTTGAACTTTTGGAAGGGAAGAGCTTTTTGTTTTGCATCTCCCTCTTGAAACTAAGAGGAATATAAACATAGAAACAAACATAAACCAAGTTAAAAAAACAAAGAAGTAGGTAAGCACTAAGTTCAAAAAGGCAACCCACTGACTGGGAGAAGATCTTCACCAACCCTGCAACTGACAAAGATCTGATCTCAAAAATATATAAAGAACTCAAGAAACTAGACCGTAAAAGGCTAACCAACCCAATGATAAAATGGGGCACTGAGCTGAACAGAGAATTCTCAACAGAAGATGTTCAAATGGCCAAAAGACACCTAAGGTCATGCTCAACTTCCTTAGCGATAGGGGAAATGCAAATCAAGACAACTTTAAGATACCATCTTACACCTGTCAGAATGGCTAAAATGAAAAACACCAATGATAGCCTTTGCTGGAGAGGGTGTGGAGAAAGGGGTACACTCATCCATTGCTGGTGGGAATGCAAACTTGTGCAACCACTCTGGAAAGCAGTGTGGCGGTTCCTCAGGAAATTCGGGATCAACCTACCCCTGGACCCAGCAATACCACTCTTGGGAATATACCCAAGAGAGGCCCCAGCATACAACAAAAGAATATGCTCAACTATGTTCATAGCAGCATTGTTCGTAATAGCCAGAACCTGGAAACAACCTAGATGCCCTTCAATAGAAGAATGGATGAAGAAAGTATGGAATATATACATATTAGAGTACTACTCAGCAGTAAAAAACAAGGACTTCTTGAAGTTTGCGTACAAATTGATGGAAATAGAAAACACTATCCTGAGTGAGGTAAGCCAGACCCAAAAAGAGGAACATGGGATGTATTCAAAGCCTCTTTTAAAGATCTGTCAGAGAAACAGAGGATTAAATATAATTATATACAATTACATATTTTATGCTCCATATATTTATTTTTATAAAAATACACCAAAATTCATGTTCATAGCTTTGAGCCAAGAATTGTCTGAATTATGAACCCATAGTAAGAAATAAAATGCCCCTTCATTTATCCTCTTAGACCTATTTTGTGAGAATAACAACAAGACCATTCAAACTCAATTAATATGCCCCCACAAAACATCCATATCCTTGGCAACTTGAAATTGTTACATCATACTCATATTTCTTTCCTTATTCACTCCTCTTATCAGATCTAGAACTTTGATATACATCTTACCATTTGCTTTAGTATTGGGACCAACAATTTCTGTGTTACAGCAGTCACTCCCAAGTATCCACTCAGTGACTTATTATTAATTATAAATGTTCAACTAATAGCTTAAGCTTGTCTCCAGCTACATTTTTACAACTTAAGTTAACCTATTTCTATTAATTTATGTGCTGCCCTGGGGCTCTTTAACCTCACCCATGAAGTCATGTTGTTTCTTTTGTGTCTGGCTTGAAACTCCTGAGACTCCACCCTTCTTCTTCCTAGCATTCACTCTGCTCCAAAATTCCTGCCTATCTATCAGCCAATAAGCTTTTTATAAACTCTTTGAGGCATCACATTTTCACAGTGTACAAAAGGAGTAATCTACAGGGCTACCCCCTTTTTTATCTAATTAAAAAGGAAAAAATTAATTTACATTGTAAAACCATATCTAACAAAACAGTTATCATTTAAGAATTTCAGTTACAATATTCAGTCCATTTGGATTTGGCAAATAGAGAAAATACTCCATCAACTGTCTTTCTATGAAGAGTCCAGAGTTTCATAAATAACTTACTTTCTACCATGATAAAGGAGAACTCTAACTATATAGTCTTTGGCCCTAAAAAAGATGTGAGAACGCTATATTATCTTAGTAAATAGTAAGCTTAGAACGAATAACTTCCACCATTAAGAGATGTTGGTAAACATGGCTAGCTCTGGTATCTCCATTATGAAGCTAGGCTCAAAGAGAATCAATCAGGGTAGAGCCAGCAGCCAAAGTAAAAGCAGAGGTCCTAGCCATGCTTCTTTGTTAAGAGGCTGCTAGTTAGTTCCCAGCTGCTTGGCCTTGAAATAATCAAACAGAAACTGTAATAATTAAATCACATCTTGGCCATTAGCTCTATCTTCTTATTGGCTTACTCTTACATATTAATTTCATCTATTTCTATTAATCTGTGTATGTCCATGTGGCTATGAATTACCAGCTAATGTTCTGGCAGCTGTCTCTGGTGAGGCTACATGGCATCTCTCTGACTCTGCCTTCTCTCTCGCAGCATTCAGTTTAGTTTTTCACTCCTAGCTCTGTTTCCTTATAGCTTGCTATAGGCCCAAAGCAGTTCCTTTATTTGTCAATGGTAATCATAGCATACAGAGGGAAACCCCACATCAATTCTTGTCAGTTTCATGCAGTCAGAAAAAGATTAAAGATACACAGTAATGACAGATTTATAAGAAAAAAATTAAATGGGATATGGTATAATTAAAAGTGCACAAAGGCTTGAGGAATAAAAGAAAAAGATTATAGACAGTCATTAAAAAGAAATATATAATATGAAAGTAGCAACTAAAACCATTAAAAGGAGAGTAAATTGATATAAAAGAAAAAGTCATGTAAAGATGAGAGATAAACAGAGACTATGGATCCTGTATGGTATTGTGCTGCCTCTAAATTTTCTAGCTACTAAGATACACTGTATTATAAAAGCTGCTAGATTAAACTAACTATATATTTTTAAATGGCTTAAAATTAATATAAAAGTTTTATTGCTTTGAGGGAGAGAATATCCTTTTATTTTTACAGGAAATGAAAGCTGTTGATTCATTCCAAATTGATACGGATCAGGTTTGATAGGAAAAGACTCCCTAAAAGTCTTTGTTTCAAGCATAAAGAAATAAACCCAGAAGAACTTAAGACAGATGATGAATAAGTGCCTGCTCAAACATAAAACAAAAAAAAAAAGATTTTTGGCTTGTGTACAAGGCACAGCCTATACTTGTATTAATGCAGTTATGTAAGCACACTTTTAAAGTTTAAGTATTTTCAGAGCAAGGGAACTAGGACACCAATAAAAACAGAAGGTCAAGTGATCCAGCAGTAAGAACAACTTATAGGCTTCTGGCCATGATGACCCATTTCTTCAAAATACTCCAGTCAAGACCTAACAATTATTCTGAGTTTTCCAAGGTTTCACCAAAGACACCAGTATGCACAGACAAGAAGAAGCCATCTAGAGAATGATACCCACATTCCTAGGAGATGGGGTATGGACAGGTACTGGTTATACAATCGACTATGACTGTCCTTGCTTAGATAGGTAGGATACAAATTGTTATTGGTCATATTAAAAATAAAAAGCTATACAAAAGAACTTAAATTCAAAGATCTCTTTCTAAAGGAAAAAAGGGGGGATATAATAAAAAAGGTAAAATAAAAGTATACATTATTGAATCTAATCCAAAAAAATCTACTCATCACAAAGTATTTTAAAATAGTATATATTTTGGCTTATTGATAAAAATTTAAAGTTAATTTTGTTATAATCTATATATGATTCTACTCTTTTATTTGTATATAGTGTTTATGCAACTCATTTAAAATAGAATTTATACATATAGGCCAGAAGAAGGCATTATATCTCATTATAGATGGTTATGAACCATCATGTGGTTGCAGAGAATTAAATTCAAGTCCTCTGGAAGAGCAGTCAGTGCTCTTAACCTCTGAGCCATCTTTCAATCCCTTAATAGAAATTAATAGTCATCTATAATAGTCAAACTTATAGCCATGTTAGGTATGTTTTCAAGCCCCAAAACAGATATATTTAGATACATATGGTCTTGAAACACTTCAAAGACCTATAGAATATGGCATAATAGTAGGTTTAATAACCTGAGACTTTTCATGACAGTGAGATGTGTCTGCTCCTGACAACATCAATCTACTTCAAAAAGGACAGTGGATATCAACGAACCTCCATACAGAGTTTACTTTCCTTATGGAAAGTTTCTTGGGCAAGAAACACTCTTCCTCAATTTCTGGCAGTATACTATACAAACTGGAACAGCAGGATGCACAAGAGCTATGACTAATCTTTGCCAATACAAGGTGAGATAGTCCTTTAAAATTTCCTGCTTCTCAGAAATGTCTGTCAGATGTGCCAAAATTGTAGGCCAAATTTATATGTATATCAACATTACTGAAAAAAAAGTTAGTAACAGCCAGATATCCTTGCCATTAAGCTATACTTTACCTTTCTTGGGTCTTTGATAGAGTTGAAGACGAGAAAGTCATAGAGTTTTTCTTAGTTGTGATAAAACTAAATTAGGAATAAATATTTACACTCACAAAGATAAATAATATAGCATTTTTTCTCTAATTTGCTAAATAAAATTGACTGGATTTTATAATTGTAATTGTTACTTAATAACTATTTTTGTATATAATTTTACTATATTAAAGTTAAAACATTTCTTTTTAATTGAACAGAAAGCAATGTGGATTATTCCTTTACCCTGTATGGATATAATCACTGTGATTAGGTTTACAAAAAAGCTAACTGGCCAATACCTATACAGGATAATGTTAGATGGGGAAACCAGACCAAGGACACTGCAAAGAAGAAGGGTGGAGTCAGAGCAGTCTCCAGTCAGTCATGGAGAAGATACAGGTGGTGCAAGATGAAAGAAAGATAAAGCCACATGGCAGAGCATAGATTAATATAAATGCATTGATTTAAAATGTAAGAGTTAGCTTGTAATAATCCTGAGCTATTTACTTAGCATTTGCGAGAATCTACTGGGACACAGAGAAGCTCTGCCTACAACTGAGAGAAGAAGATGCTTGACATGACCAAGGCCAGGCACCAAATAATGAAAATACTAAGCTACATCTTGTTTTCTTGTTGATTTCTCTCTCTTTCTCTCTCCCTCCCCCCCCCTCTTGCTCTCGCTCTGTCTCTCTCTGTGCCTATACCTATGTCTTTCTGTTTATGTGTGTCTGTTAGCAGATGTATAGAAGGAATAGTATTATTTCAGGAAATAATTTTTTCCTTCCACTCCATGGTTTCTTGGAATTAAAATGATCACAAGGTTGGGGGCCAGCATATTTCAAACTGTACCATCTCACCTGCCTGAGTGTTATCATTCAGTTTTAGGTCTCCTTGTTTTACTTGCTAGTGTTTTCATATATATACATTTATTTTTTTATTTTATTTGTTTTTCTATAGAGAATTTTTCTGTGTTATTTTGGAACATGCCCTGGAGCTTGCTCTGTTGACCAGGTTGCCCTCAAACTCACAGAGATCTGCCTGCCTCTGTCTTTCAAGTGTTGGGATTAAAAGCATGCACCACCACTGCCTGGCTAATTATATTTTCTTAATTCATACAATTTACTTTCCTAAGAAATATTAACTGCCTTGAGACTAGGGATTCTTTACCTACCCTACAGTGCAATTTTCTTCTACAAATATACTTCTACATCGCCTCATTTCTCCTCATACACTAGGTATATAATAGAGACTTCTACCTTATTCCTTGGTCTCTGAGTTTTTTGGGATGAAATAGTTTTATTTGGAATATTTTCATGATATTTAGAAAGTCAAATATTTAATATATGAAGAAACATTTTCTTTTTAAAGATATGGTGTGGCCTAGGAGGCTGCTGAATTAATTCTCATTTTGTTCTGGTAGAGTGCACATTTCTGAACTAGTAGAGCTATTGTGCTTGTTTCTACCATCTGGAATTTGATAGGACTTTTTAGTCTTCTTGGGGATTTAATGATATTCATGGAAAAACAGGGTGCATTTTTTAAATCTAATGAGGTGTCAGCTTCTTTAGTGACTCATTTTCTCTTTTGTCCTTCACTATTTTCCATTTTCTGCCTCTGAAACAATATAGACTAACCAAAGCACAGAGGGATATTATCAAGAAAGCATTTGGGAACTTCAACCACTTAACTAAAATTGAAAACCAAGATTAAGCATAAATTTTAATAACTATTTAATATTTTCCTCAATTTCTAGTTTATATAAAACCATTTACATCACAAAAGATTTTGTTCACTGGCTGCTGCTTTTGTGTTGTCAATGTTTACCACTTTGGATCTCCCAGAGCTCTAGTGAAATAGAACTAAGAGAACAGATGCTTTGCACATCTGATCTAAGTTCCAAATTTGTTTTGATCATTTTTCTCTATATTTAAATGTATACCTTATTCACTTTTAAGTATTCTGTTTCTTTGTTTTCTAGTAGTTGACTCTAAAAGGAAATATTTTTATACTTTATTTGATTAGAATCAAAGAATGTAGGTTTATCTTAATCATTTTATCATTGTGTGATTTTCTTTTTTTCTGCACACACTCAACACACACTCATAAACAAGTATAAAATATATATAGTGATATATATATATATATATACTGTTTTGAATGGCATAATGACATTTCTGTCAATGATTAAATTTGTGTAAGTAGATATTTAAGATTGTCAAGAAACTGAAAAACATTCCATTTAGTGACTTTGTTGCTGCAACAAGACTGTAGCACAATTCATTTTGGGGGTATTTGTAGTAGTTGTAGAATAAGCAAATTTGCCATGATAGATAAAATATAATTTATGTAAATCTTTGTGTTATTTTGTCCAAATAACAGCCTCATAATTGTGTTTATTTGATTTAACCCTGGGCTATTACATCTGTGTGGCTGTCAAATGTAAGGAAGATATATTAGTATTTCAAAATAGAAAGCATGACTCAATTAATATTAAAGTGAAATTAAAAATGATTAAAGACTATATGCCCCAGTATCTGATTGAACACAGTATCAGGAGCTATTATGAGATCTACTTCATGGAATACAATGAGACTAAGGAATGTTTAAGAAAGTTTGTATTAGACATACCAAACATTTTCTCACCTGGATTGAAGCCCAGATATCAACATAGAAGGCGATACCACCATGTATGTCTTCAACAGAAACTGATCTCTAAGTACCATGAAGATTATGGTAACTAAAACAAAACACACACACACACAGACACACACACACACACAACAAACAAACAGCATCAACAGCAACAACAACAAAAGCTTTATTGAAATAAGGGATCAAACTCAGTGACAAAGTAAAATTTATTATTTATTGCATGATCTCAGGGGTTGGTTGGAAAGATTCTAACATTTGTATTACTTACTAATGAAAAGTAAATTGTTAGTCATTAATTGTTGCTATGAAAGGGACTTAAACACATTTAGAATCACTTCTAAGGTTACTGTTCAATAAGAAATTAGGAAAGAAAAAATATGTCACAGAAACCAAGCAGGCAGAGCATGAGAGTATGGTGGTGAGCCAAGGTGTGCAGAATATTATACTGTGTAGGTTCTTTTGGAAGCATCCTATAATGCTTACAGATTTATAAAATTGTTTACTAATCATATCTCAGAATGCATCCCCTTAGGGCAAAGCATCAGAAACATTGATATTGTTTCTGTTACAACTCAGGTTCTCATTCTGAATTTAGTTTCTGTACTAAGCTGACCCACTTCATTAAGAGAAGTTCTTATTTTATTCTTCTGAATGGTTTGCATTATCATCAAGCAAACAGTCTTGACTTTTTTATCTAGTTTGTTCTTAATGATATTAAATGTATAGACTTGGGCCCTATTTTGGGAGGAAATTGCCATTTTCCTTACTTTTGCATCTCCACTTGATAGTTTCTTTGTGTATTTTACGATTTAAGGGTTATGTTTTCTGGAAGACCACTATTACTTGTGACTTCAAAGGACTTTAAGCCTTCTTGTCTTTCTCTGGGACAATTTTTACACTGTCAATATAGGTCTTTAGTATATTTTAATATACTAACCTACTTCAGTTCTTCCAGTCTGTGATGTGTTGTGCAACATCATGCTTATTTTTCATTAGGTAGTCCTATGTGAGCTGTACCTGATGCTACTAAGTAGTCTTACTCGTATTGTTCTTATTTCATTGTGTCTTTTTAAAATATCAGCTTTACACATCAAATTTAGTTATTTAGTAATATCTTCACTGTATGATTTTTCTCTCAAATTAATACAGAAATTTTGACATATATAACACATATATATATAAAAATACACATATATATATATTGTTTATAACTTCTTTAGTAGCTCAGAGTAGGAGACAATTAGTGAAGTGTTGAGTGTATGAAAAAGACAATGCTGTTGATGTCAAAGATGCCTAGTGCATAGAAGCAGACAAACCTGATGAGGTGCCCAAGGAAGCCAGAACCCTCAATTATTCTGATACATTTAGAGCTTTACTGAAATGAAGACAAAACGTCCTTCCTCTGACATGCGACTGATCTAAGAATGTCAGAACAGCTTGTACAAAACTAGTGGCAATTCTCTCTAAAGTTCATAGGCAACTGAAGTAAACTGTTCTGTCAAAAATCTTTGTATTTACCAGAATAAGGTTTTGTAGAATGAACAGCAAAGTTTCTAAATACTGAAAGTTTCCCACTGGATGCCTTAGAAATGGTGCTGCACTGTTGCTTGGCTGATCATGAGCCTAAGAGAACACTTTCCTTGGAGAAGAAAGCACAAAATTGAGCCATCCTGACCTTGGAACTTTATTTTGTTTTTGCCACCACAACAATGAATCAGAAATTTGAATCTGTTGAAGGTGAGCAAGAGAGCAAAGCTTATAGTTTAAATGTAATGTGCTTGTGTATCAAGTTGTCAAGAAGTCAGTTGTTCTGATTTGTGTTTTGTCAACATTAGCAACCAACTAGAATCTTTCAGGAAGAGACAACTTCAGTTGAGAAAATGCCTCCATAAATTTGGCCTACAAGTAATTATATTGTGAATTTTTGTAAATAAGAATTCCTGTCATGTGGGGGCAGCAGCCCACTGTGAGTGGTGCCAAACATAGGCACCAGCATGTGTTCTAAGAAAGCAGGGTGATCAAGGCTTTACATACCAAGCCAGCAACAAGCTTCAGTTTCACCTTACTATCTCCTGACTTCAGTTAATGCTCTTACTTCCCTTATACAAAGAGTTGTAAACTGAAATAAGCCCTTTTTCCCCTGGTCCCCAAGTTGCTTTTGGACATGGCATTTTACCATTGAAATAGAAACTGCAACTTAGATACTCATGCAAACATTCCCTAACCACTCTAAAGTTAACCTGCCTTTCTCCACTGAATGTCTTATCATATACAATTTTGCTCTCTCTTTTTGTTATCTGTAACGTTTTTCCATTGCAATAATAAAGTATTTGAGATGGGGTATTTTTCAAAGAAATAATATGATTTTAGCTGATTGTTTTGGGGTCCAAAAACTAATTACTATTTTACTTCTTGTGAGTGTTACTTGTTATAACACACATAAGAAATGGTCAAAGTACTAACTAGGAAATATGATGGAGAGGATAATTGAAAGATTAAGGAGATATGTGGTTCATATTATAACCATTAGCTCTTGAGATAACTAACCCATTTCACTAGGTCCTCTATTAAAATTTTTACAAAAGTAGAATCCCAATTTCTCAAGTATTTTTTAAGGGCCTGATGTTGGGGAATATTTTTTCATGAGTTTCCATGTGGATTAATGATATTTGAACCAAATTATTTATATACAAAAGAAAGTGGGAAAGTCCATTGAGTTCAAGAACGATGAAATGGACATGAAATATCACCTTTTCCAAGGCTCTAATTTTGAAGACTTAGTGCCCAAGTAGTGAAATAATTTTAGAATGTGATGATAATTTCAGAAGTTAGAATGTAGTTGGAGAAAGTAGGTCACCTGGAGTATGACTTTTTATTCCTTATACCTGATCTTAGTTTTTGTAATCTGCCTACTGTCTAAACCATGTTTTCCTGCTTTCTCCCATTGTCATGTTGTAATCAATAGCTCTGGTCAGTCAACCATAGAAGGAATGGTGAACTGAAAATCTTTGTACTCCCTTAAGTAGCTTCTTTCAGACATTTTTTTTATACTGATTAATCCACTGGCTTCATAGATATCATAGATGCTTATATTATTGATGTACATCTACAAAAACTTTCATTTGAATGAAACATTAGATATCTGATCATAGCCCAGCTGCAAAAGCTCTTGTGAACATATTCACTCACATTTGAGACACTTGAAAAAATAGTATATAGAACTATTCTAATAAAAATTAGATAAAGGCGTTATCTCTGAAAAAGCCAGCCAGAACCCATACAAGCAAACTAACAAATAAACTAAACTCTGTATTTATTGAAGTATAGGAAAAAAATCACAATCAAAAATGTTTGGTTGAACAAAATATAAATAAATGTGTTTCTTGCTCTCAGTAGACCATATTTTAAATGAGTCACACTTTTCCTTTTCTTATTGCTATCCATCAAGGAATTTGGCCAGGTCATACAAGTTGACTTACTGCTTGGGTTTAAAGTTGCTACAGGAATTACTTTTTACTCAAATGCTGATGAATCCAAGCTAAAATTCATCTACAGAAGCTTAGAGTTGTGTATATTCTGAGGTGAATAGCTAGTGTCAGTGACTATTTGATACAGAAGGGGCTCTCATCAATGTAGGAAGTACAACTCAAAGATCATCAGAAACAGAGCTACCAGGAAAGCTAATGGAGTAGAGTGGTATTTCATAAGTCGTGAGATAAGTCTAATTGAAACAATAGGTCTTTATGGTTTTGTTGTGACTCAGTGTGAAACTGTTAAAAGATGGTGCATGGTACTCCTCTAATAGGCAGAGGAAGAAGGCATGAGGCTTTTGTTCCTTATCATAGTTTCATTCGAATTAGTATGGCACCTGATAAAGATTTATACTCAAGTTCTACTGAGTTCTAGTTGATCTATCATTATAAAAATATTTCTGATAATAATTTGTCTATTCTTAGTGTTAATATTTGATCCACTACCTTATTTAGCACCAGAAATGAATATTTCTTTATATACAAGCTTAGGATGCACTTATTGGTTTAGGCTGATAACAGAAGTGATTTATGCCTCATCATTCTCCTTTGAAACCTATGTAATGTTATTCACATCACGTCCTTCTGAGCAGATTAAATTGTATCCGAGACAAGGACTGAAACACATGTATATTTAACAAACAGCTACAGCATACACAACTTTGAACAGAAAATTGTCTTCCAATCAATATGCCGTTACTTGACTACAAAAGACAAAGTAAGTAACAAAAAATTCTTATTTCTAGCACTACTTCATTTGAAATTAGGCATATACAACTATAGCTAATAGTATATAAGATTGAGGAGTGAGTAATGGTAAGAAATGCTAAAAAAAAATCTCTGATAAGAGGATCCTCATATCCTATGTGTGTTTACTTGCATTTTTCCTATCTCAAATCATGTCTCAATATTCAGAGCAGCACAATTCTGATAAAAATAGGATGGCCAATTAGCATCAAAGAGATCCAATCTACACAAATTAAATATACTGCAACTAATTAAATGCAAACTTTAAATGTGTAAAAACAAATAGGCTCTATTTTAGAACATTCTAGGTCAAGTTTTATGTTGTGTTCAGTCAAGTGAAAGTCAACTTGGTAAAATGACTAATGCAATATTGCTTTCCCAAAGAAAGAAGACCTCTGCTGGAGTGATAACATCCTCACTATCCCAATTAACAACCACGAAGAAAACTGTGAGACATACATGGCAGCAGCATCTTGCACTGACAATGTAAACAATGTTATGATATTGAATGTTACCATAAAATATCACAGAGGTGTGAAGTAAAGATTCCAGGGACAGTATAGATTCCTCAGTTATTTTCTCTATGAAGTATCAAATAAAACCTTTTTGATTTTGTATGATATTCATTTAAAAATATTTTGATTCTTATTTTTATTGATTATAGCTATATTTTGAACTATTACATATTAATCCTGTCACTTTATCCATAATAAAATTACATTTTTAGAAGGTATGATTCTTTCTTAGAGTCAGCTAGGTTTTTTTTGTTTTTGTTATTGTTTTTGTTTTTGTTTTTGTAAATCCAATGAATTTGGTGCCTTAACAAAATGAAAATAGTGTACTTTCTTGCAAAGTCTACATGCGGTGAAGAGGCAAAGATTTAAAGTGGTTATTATCTTTCATCTCCACAGTAATTTAAGAGTAATTTAAATTCTACTTGCCCTCACCCTTTATGTAGAAGAATTTGACTCAGTTTGCATGAACAAAGACACACTGAATATTAAGCCCTTTCTTAAAAATGTAGCATATATCCATTTGCCATGCTGCTGAGAACTACTCAGAGCAACTTGGAAAACAAGGGTTCAGTGAAGTATGTGCATCTCAAACCAGCTCAAAGAGCTCATTAGTAGGCCCTTACCAAATATAAAACCCACAATTTCATTTTAATAATTAAATTCTTAATTTTTTAACACATGATTCCATCATGCAGCCCTAGCTGGTCTGGAGAATACTGTGTAAACTAAGATAGCTTCAAACTAAAAGACATCTTCCTGCTTCTGTCTTCTGAGTGCTGTGTGTAAAATTGGACATCATTATACCTAGATAGCTTCAAACTACAAGACATCTTCCTGCTTCTGTCTTCTGAGTGCTGTGTGTAAAATTGGACATCATTATACCTAGCTCTAATAAATGCTTTTAAAATTTGTTTTACAAAGTGTGATATTTAATGTCTGCCTGAAAAGTTGATAATTGAATTTCCAGAGTTTCATCAAGCTCTACTTAAAATATTTTGAACCACAGAACATAGCATAAACTTAAGGTGCAATTGAATTATAGGAGACCTGTGTATCTTTGCATTGTTTATACCTCATTATTACTCAGCTCTGAGGGGTACACTTTCAGCCACATTTTTTTTCCAGTTTTAAAGTGTCCCAATTGTACAGCAACAATTTAGTCTAGAAGTGATTTTGACTAAGTCAACGATACTTTCCATTATTTTTAAAAAGGTCTTGTGATATAATGTTAACTCCCTTGACTAATGCTAGCTACTATTTTTTCTCTTGTGTCTAAACCTTTGCACATATCCATGAATGTTAACAAAAAAGGAATGCATGTCCAACTACCCCAAAACTTATTGGGTACATTTTATATCACTGAGAAAATTTTCATTCTTTATTGTCAGTAAAAAAGACATTTGTGTGTTCAATACTTTGCATTAAAATTATTTAAAATTATTTTCATGGATTTTTTTTTCATTTTTCACAAGATATAGTAACAAGGCCATGGTTGTTTTATGATTAAAACAAACTGTTTATAATTCTTATAACAGTGGGCTTTAAAAAACCAGACAGAAACTTAGGAATGGCTCCTAGGATATGTGGAACAAGACAGCAGAAGTTATGATATTAATTTCTCAGGTTGCCACTATGAGAGACTTTCCTTAATTCAATGGAGAGAGAAAAGTCAGGTAGGGCATGGTACATAATTTGAGAATGGGAAATGGTTCCCATATTCTACAGAAGTCAAAATATCTAGGTTTTATGGAAAAAATCTTGAAAGAAAAAGAACTGAACAGGAAGGTCTCAGGAAGTCAGTGCATCTCAGCAAAAATCAATCAATTAATTAATTAATTAAATCAGCCAGTCTGGAAATGTGCAGAGACTAGTGAAACATACCCCAGGGGCTGCATCGTGTTTGAAAATTGTTTAATATATCAAAATATTAGGATCCAAAAGATCAGTTCTTTTATCTGAAGCTGTATTCACGACAAAACTGAGGGTTTTAATAGGATTTTATGAGTATCCAGCACACAAAGAAGCAGTTTCTTGTGTTGATTACCTCAGACTTTCAAGCACACAAAAGGAAGCCTAGCCTCTAATCAACTAAAACCAACACAATTATCATAGGTACTAGAATTAGAAGGAAGGAACAGATTAGAGGGAGTTGTTATGACTCAATCCCATGTCCAAAACTGAAGAAGAGGCATGGAATAGCTATGTGGATGTATATGTGTTTGGTGTATATGCATATATGTGCATATGTATGTTGTATATGTGTGTTTGAGATCCAAGTTGGTTTTCAAGAGATAAAAACACAATATCCAAGATGAAACTTACATGAGATTAACCATACACTAGAGACTAAACAGACATTAAAGTTTATCCAAGGTTAGACCTTGATATTATATTAACATAAATGATCAAAATAGAAACATTGGTCAAAAAGATATTTTTTGTTTGTTTTTTGAGAAAGGATTTCTCTGTTTAAAAAAAACCTATGCTGTCCTGATATACATTTGCTTTGTAGATCATCTAAGCCTCAAACTCACAGAGATCTGCCTGCCTTTGTCTTCCTAGAGTTGGGATTGAAGACATACACCATCATAACTTGCAAGAAAATTTTAAAAGTGACAAAGTTCATTAACTCAATGTGGGAAAACGTCAAGAACTTTAAAAAAATAAGAATTATGAAATAAGATAAATAATATAGAAGGAAAATATTTCTTAAATTATAGTTGTTAATTATAATTTTATAGATAAACATCTCCACAAACTTAATCACAAGAAAAATTGAAACAAAACCAAAGCACAACAAAATTTTTAAAAGATCATGCTCAAAGATTTAAAAATATGAAAGAGAAAAAGATGATTGTATAAAAAATTAAAAGTATTAAAGATTTCATTCTTATCTTATATTCAGAAATTATAAAATTATAAAATGAAGACAAGACCACAGAACACATCTTTAGTACATAAGATACTACAATTAATGGAAAATGCACAAAATAATTTTTCTAAATAAATATGAAATAGATCCATTTCCACCTTCATGGAATCTGAAAAAAAGTTAATCCTTAAAACGTTTTATTAAGAAATATGATCTTTATGGAAAACTTAACTGGCAGTATATGAAAACGTGGATCTAGGCAATATAAAAAGGAGATTAGGACCTTGTCATGGGACATGTAAGTCCTCCAGAGTTCAATACTCATTACTGACAAACACAAAAAAGAAACTAAAATTAGAAAGCTTATATATAAATGTATGATTTTCCTGATATTAATACATTTTAAAATTAAATGTTAGCACCTGTACTTCTACCAATTAGAATTGGGGAAATACAAAGAATTCAGAGTAAGAAAGGGAGAGTAATAAAAAAAAAAGTGGAGGTTGAGAGTTAAATAAATTAATAGTGCTAAAAAGGCAATTAATATTTTAAAAGCTTTCTGACAACACAGAGACTCTGGATTTGTGTGTGTGTACATTTGTGTGTGTGTGTGTGTGTATATATGGGTATTTGAGAGCATATGCCAGTGTGCACATGCACAGAGTCTAAACACCCAAGATTTAGAGGAATTGAACTGGAAAACACATGGAAACATTCCCAAATACTAGCTCTCATACTATAAGAAGGTGCTATTGAAGTTGTCAAGACAGTCTACCCAGTTGTAAAACTTTTAAACTACAACAACAACCAGAACAACAATTATCCTCAGTGGTGTGACAATAGCCTTTTATCTTGGTGATAACCAAGAGATATCAAATTAGCTTTAGACCTGCTCTATAGGAGGAAATTTATCCCTGGAACTATAAATGTTGTCAACTACTCATGGCTTGAGATTTTAGAACAGATAGGGAAAATTGCCATTTTCCTAAAGCAATATAATTCTTAACAATATTCTAAATAGCTTCACACCCCACAAGAAACATAGCTCTTACTCATCATAAAAGTTGCTTCTTTTTGCCACAGATGAAGTCAAATGATTCCCCTCAAGATGACACCCACAAATAAGCAGGA
>NC_022016.1:17821356-17829414 GCF_000317375.1 Microtus ochrogaster
CTGTAAATTCAGATGATTTCACAGATATGCTTTACAGGATAATAAATAATGTTGAAGTATGGTCATCTGTGGCATAGACAGTCATAAACTTAGAGTAGGGGTTTATATCCTGACTGTAGATCACACATAAGGAATGCAATTTTCCTATTCATGAAAAGAAGATAAATGAATACTTCAGACTGTTGCTAAATGAATTACTTTCTGGAAACTAAAATGGGGTATGGTTTTTCATGGCCATAATGCCAGCACTCAGAAGACTGAGACTGTTGAATCATAAATCGGCTGCCAGCCTTGGCTACACAGGTGACATTTTGGTCTCCCCAAAAATATAGACGTGAACTAAAGTCTATGTTTTAACATAGTTTTTTTTTTTTTTAAGCTAGAAGCATCCAGCAAGCAGGAGACATGTTGTTATTACTAAATGTGGTGTCATACACTTTCACAGATTCTACATTCTACCACTAAATTTTTCTTTTCCAAAGTCAATTGTCTGACTCTTTCCAACAGTTTCAAATTACAGCTACAAAGAGTAGAGCACTCTCCCAAATGTAATAAGGAATCAATTTGCAAAGATTCATGAGTTTGAATGTGAGAAATATATACACTTGCAGCAGGGAAGGTGGGATGCAGTTACTCATAAAGTGTGATCTCAGAATACAGCTCATTCACAAGTTTTTTGGACTTTGAGACCATTACTATGTTATTTTTATTTTCCCCACAAACTTTATTCCTTCCTGTGGGAAAAATACACATTTTTGAAATAAAACATTAAGTTCTAAAATCACTTCTTGAGTTTGACATAAATTGTGAGAATTGGAATTCCCATCTGTTTTTACAGGTAAAAATATGGTTCAAGATGCCTGGAAATACTTGAGTATGAGTCTATCACCTTCTCTGTTTAAGCCTTTAAAATACATATTGTGATTCATTCATCTTTGAAGAGACAAAGATAAACCAAATTTGTTTCCTAAAGAATTTTAAGATGTTTCTCTATGAAGTACATGAAAGTTTCCAGAAGTCATAAAGTTAGTAAAAATGAATTTATATGCAAATCATTTCAGTACTGTGTCTTTCAGTCAGTACCTTATATTCCTTATTTATCGGTAGAAATCATGATAAAAGAAGTCTGATATAATAAAAAGTATTGAATTATGATGGTGGGATCTTATTTTTGGGTAAAACTCAATATTATAATGATCATATGACTCTTTTCATATAAGCTAAAGATGCAAAATATATCGTTATTTCTCACTGTCATGGACTTGACGTTAAGGGTATCTTTGGTATGTATTGAGGGACGAGGATTTTTCTAAGTCATTACAAACACTGTAGACAAAACCTTGTAATTTTTACTTTAATATGTGATTTAATTCTTCTTTTTTGTGATTTTCCTGAAATATCCTTGTGTACACTCTGGTAATACAGTAACAGTTGTCACAAATCCTTGATATTTAACACTTTATAGCCAAGTTCTATAATACATCATCTATCAAAAAGATCTGTTTCTAAATGTTTTGAGTGTTTTTGAAAAGGAGAAATAGCTTAATAAAAGCAAAATGAAAGCCAAGTTAGGATAATTTATATAGGAATCTAAGAACAATAAATTTCATAGCATGTCCAATATGAAATGTTTACCATCAGAGGTAATGTAAAATATTTTTATTCAGAAATACCTTGAGTAAAAAAAGAAAACTCAAATATTAAAAAGTAAATTGTTACTATTAAGTTTGTTGAAATGTCTGTGAAAAAATATATGATATTCACACAGTTTTGGATTTTTTTTCATGAAGTACAATATGATTTAGAATTTTGAATTAACTTTTTCTTGCAAGATATGAATATCTATTTACCTCAACAGGACACCAAAAATATATTCTACCCAAGTCTATCTGAGTGAACTGATGATTACATTTGGGTTTGCGCATGGAATCATGAGTGAGTGATTATTTATACTTTGTGGAAGATTGCATCATTGAAGAAGAATCTTCATTCCCAGCAATCAGCAGTTGTGAACAGTTTATATAACTTTGGTCAGGGGCAGATCTCCAGTACAGTGTTATGGAAAAACTCAGGAGAACTCTCTTCCTTCCATAAAAGTATAACAGGAGGCTAACTCATGTGCGGGGCTTGTGTTTGTTAACATAAGTGTAGGTTCAAGACAGCAGCAAACATTACTGCTTGAAGGGTTGGACCCTAGGGAATCGGGTCCTGTATCGGGTCCTATATTGGGTCCTGTATCGGGTCCTATATCGGGTCCTATAGAGAATTGGATCCTCTTCACCTTCCTCAGTCTAAGCCCTTCTTTCTATTGCCCTTCCCTATAATGCTCCCTGATTCCGGAAGAGGTAATATAGATACCCTATTAAGGGCTGAGGATTCAGTACTCAATGATTTATAGAACACAGAAGTTACATTTGCTGAATGCATTACCTTATTAGGTTATCACTGAAGTCCACTTTCACTATGAAACAGTTGCTTACCTCTGAAATGTGCAAGTATTACAATATTGAATACGCAAATACTTGATATCTGCTCTGGTTTAAGTGAGTGTTCCTCAGTGGTGCAGGAGACAAAAAGGTGTGTTGTAAATGTGTCACTGTAAAGGTGGTAGAATGTTCAAGAGATACAACTTGTTGAGTGGTTCTTACATCATTTACATTTTACCCTGAAAGAATTGGAGAAATCCCCCTTCCTTGATCCTTTCAGCTTTCTGGCACATAAGTTGAACACGTTTGCTTCAACATCTGTTCCCCCGTGATCTTCTGCCTCATCTGAAGCCCACAGTTCTGGAGCCACCTTAGCTTGAACAAGAATCTTAAAACCATCAGCCAAAATAATCCTAACACTTTATAAGAAAATGGCATACATTCTCTAAAGGAAATTTTACTAAATATTCTCTATAAATCTTTTTAGAATGTTTTGGGTTTTTTTTAGTTCATTTGGTTTGGATTTACTTTTTTATTATAGAAAACAAGTAAAAATAATCCAAAAGGAAAATATACACATAGCTTCTAGACCTTGTTCTCTTGAAAATAAAAACATATACATTCTTTTCTGCCCCTATCCATGGACTCTATAGAGAGATTTGTCATAAACATCTATATTCAGTTATTGGCCCACAGATTTATATGGTAAGATTCTCCTGTGAATGTTAATTTTGTTTGTCATTTTCACTACATTTATTTTAGAAATTAGACATGACATAAAGGGATGTGATTGGATATCAGGTTTACAAGATGTAAACTCTTGATGATAATCAATTAAAACTGATTGATAACTTGATGGGATGTGGAATTAACTAATAGAGAAAACTCTGAGGACGTCTGTTGATGATTTCAAAAAGATTAAAATGGTAGATGAGTATCTACTATCAGAGTAGGTAATATTTTTCTAATGTGGCCAAGATATAAACAGGCACAAGAACAGAAAATAGCTCTCTCTGCTTGCATTTGCTTCCATACTAAGGAGATTATTTGTTGCTGTTACTGCTAGCATCTTCCACAGGTATCAGTAACAGTTTTACCAGACTTCCAACATAGACCAGGAATAGGCACAGGATATTCCAAAATGCTAGATTGGGCCTGTAGATACATCCAGTGCTTGCGCTAAACAGCTACTAAATTCTCAGTCTCTCCAGGTTCCCAGTGCTAGACTATCCAGCTCCTATTGTGTAAGCCAGTCTAGCAATTCCTGAATACATTTGTAATGTGTGGCCAGATGCCAACCCATAGGATACCTATGAAGACCTGATGGGGTGTTTGAATGGGAGCATAATAGTCTGTTAGTGATATTGTGTGCTACAGTAGGAAAACTCATCAGCATTCCCTGTGTAGCTACAAACATAATCAGGGGATAACTGGCAGGAATAGATTCTTTCTGTCAACTATGTAGATTCTGGGGACTCAGCTCAGGTATCAGTCATGGCAGCAAGTACCTTTTTATGCTGAGCCAGCTTCCCAGCCACTGACTTCTTCTTTTTAATGACAGTTGTGAATACCATTTATTTGTACTATGATCATTCAAATTAATGGAAAAAATTGCCCATTTCAGTTCTATAAACAAAACTAGTTACCTGAAGCATGTTATTTCAGATCATTTTCTAAATCCAATCCTTGGTTTTCTAAGATTGCCTTAGCCAAGTATCACAGATTTTAAGAGTTACAAAGAAATTAAAAATTTCCCACAATTTTATAAAGAAGTCCATGAAGCTTTGTCTCCCCTAACTTCATCTGTCTTTAGCTGAGGTCTCAATGTTCTAAGAAGCTCCCTCATGTCTCTCTCCCAATTTCTTTTAGTTAGACTGGTTTATAGTTTGTCTTAAGAGGATGAACTGTGAAGACTGAGCTGTAAAGGTGAACACAGCCAGAGCTCCAGAGCTCCTGAGATGAGATTACCTGGAATTTAAATATGAATTATACAGTTCAGTCACTTTTAAACCCAGCTCCTGTGAAAACAGATAATTCCAGATTTCTTATGAATATGATTGCTAGCATTATACAATACATAATTCATATTCAAACTTTATGAGCAGTTAAAAGGTTTTTTTGCCTTTTGTTCTTCACCTGTGTTTTTAATAAGGTATGTCCTTGTATCTGTGATTTCTATGCTTATTTATGGAAGACCCCTTCAGTTATATCCAGAGAATTCAATTGGTAGCAGTCAAAAATTATGCTGTAAATTTTTTAAACTACTTCTGAACTGTGTCTATTTTATGGGATTTCGCATGTCAGTAGAATCAATGAGGCTTTACACTTCAAAAGGTGAGATGCAAAATTTCCCTAAAAACCAAAGTTTTCATACTCTTGACCTCATAAAGAAGAATCTGAGATTTAAAAAAGAATGGCAGGAGTGTAGTTTCTTTCACTGACCTTTTTTTTTTTCTTTTAAACTCACAGATAATGCAAAGGAAACCTACGTCTAGTGGCAAGTAGAGTAAAGAGAGCTATGTGTTTATGCTCAGGGGGTCCAGACATCATAATACTGAGAGCCAGATATCAAGTCAGCTGGACTAAGGTAGGTGAAATGACAGCCTAATGTGGGTGAAACTGAAATGTGCAACACTTTTTCTTTGTTTTACACTCTTTTAGGTCTAATCACCATTCCATGCCCACCACCATCACCAAGCAAAGCATTCATGTGTTACTGTACATCTCTGTACATTACTGACTGGAACATACTCAGCAAGTGAAAA
The DNA here is from genome assembly GCF_000317375.1 of Microtus ochrogaster. Taxonomy (NCBI): domain Eukaryota; kingdom Metazoa; phylum Chordata; class Mammalia; order Rodentia; family Cricetidae; genus Microtus; species Microtus ochrogaster. Next base: position 17,826,548 of record NC_022016.1, read on the forward strand.
AAGAAAAAGAGGTGTTCCTTAAACTGTGTGCTCTTGTGATCTTAGAGGTGGAGTTCCTGTCAGCATTGGGAACCCAGGGGTTCTAAGCTTGAAGCTTCCTATATGGAGTTTAGAATAAAGTTGTTCAAAGGAAACTTGCTTGTATTCTCTATACTGAATAGCTGCATGAGGAATTCTGATGACTTCTACCATTGTAGCGTACATTATCACTGACAGTCTAAGCTGTTCCCAATAAAACACCACATCAGGCCTGCAGGGGTATGCTGTGGTTTGGTCTCTGAGTAAGTCTCAAATTTGATAACTATAAAACAGGATCATGTCTCTCTGACTTTATTAGAAAATAAATACATTTTATAGCAACAAATGAGGCGGATAAGTCTAAAGATTAAATAAGGAAAAAAGAAAGAAGAAAAGGCGATATTCATTCATAGAATTCTCAGGTGAATTACTCAACCTTGTAGTTAGCTACACTGTTCCGAATAAAATCCAAAATCAGGTTTCACAGTTGGCTTTTGTAATAAACTAGTGCATTAACTCCTCTCCCTGACACATTTACCCAGGGGAACATGACAACACTGAAACCCTACTGGTACTGCCACCAGACAGATTTGTCATCTCTACACCAGGAGCCTGTTTTTATTTCAGTAACTACCTCTTCTGGGAACAGAGTCATTTTAGTTGCTGGTATAGTTGTGTCATTGTTCCCCTATAAACTTGTGGAAAGACAAAGAAATAGTCATGGATTGGAGAGTACAGAGACAGGATTATTTAACATCCCAAAAGACAAAAAGGAGAAATTCCCTATTCTGTAGTTCAGTTAATAGTAACGGGACAATGGCTTTGTATTTAGAGGAAATAAAATTCGATGGTTTCTTTCCAAGTGTACATGAAGACAATTTAGGTCCACATAGAGATAAGCAGAAAGCTGTAACCCAGCTAATAGTCTAACTATCCCATCAAACACCCAAAGTCTGCTAAACAACAGATGAAAAAGAAAGTTTGGTTAGAAAGTTCCTAACACCAAGTTTACCTAACACTTTAAAGATATAATATTATATCTGATATGGTTTTAAATTAATCAAAAGTAAAATGAGGACACATAGCCATGCACAGTTTTTGTGGGAAAAAAACCAATATAAGAAGCAGACAGAAGAAAAGAGCTCATTGTTATGCCACTGAATGAGGAATTGCAGGAAGGAGCTTGTTAACTGTCTTGTGTTTTTAGGTTTAAAAGCTGCATTCTGATGGAGTCAGTGTGTCTACCCTCTGGGCTGATGCCTGACTTAGCAATATCAGAAAAGAAAGTATCTTGCTTTTGCTATCCTGAGTCTCCAATGCTCTCATGAGGTATATTTTTTCTCACAGAATTTAAGTACCATTTTAACACTGGATAAACTAGGTGAAGAATGCCTTGGAAATTTGCATTAAATTTAAAACCATTTGAGTTGAAAAAAAAATGTTACCAGTCGCTAAGTTAATCCAGTTCCTGATAACAAAATTTATAAATACCCAATGAATCCAATAAAAAAAAACTTTAACTTTTCTATTAATATCTAAGACCAAATTGCTATGAAAAGTTCAATCCATTTGCATAGTCCAAGGCATTGAGTATGAAAATGGGTAAGGATGATGTCAAATAAGTTTGGAAGAGAATGTAAGATAATATTTGTCTCTTCAATTTGATGTACAGCAGTTCTTATAAAATACTTACTTTTTCTAACATGAGATAAGTTTATCATTGACAAGTCACAAAAATGTTTTAAAACTGGTTTTAATTGCACAGATTGTTATAATTTGTTAGAAATAATGAATATAAGCAAAACTCATTAGATACGTAGCAATTTTTAAAGAATCACAGAAATAAGAGACTGAAAGAAGAATGTTGTGGAGGACCATGAAACATGACCATGTTGAGCTGAAGTTGCACTGTCTCTTGGTAGCAATATGCCAAAGGTAAGAGCATAGAAACATACATATCCATGCTTATCTTATGTACATTATTAAGTCTTATATATATGGACAGTAACTATTTGAAGACTGTAAGCCAATCTTCTTTAGGATAAATAAGATTTTTGTTATTGTTATTCTGACTTGTAAATTTAGAGTTGACCGACTGGGAAAAAATTTCATGATCAATTTCTAAGTTTCAAAATTTGGTGATCCAAATCATCCTTTCCTGTTAAAAATTGTTATACATCCACCACCTTAATTAATATAGCATTCTAAATGAATAATATTTAAAATACAAATTTTAAACAGTTTATTTTAAGAATACACCCACTTTCACCTTTATTAGGAAGACTACATTAAAAGACATTTCAACTTTTGGGATCTCAAGCTCATAACAGAATTTCATTGTTTATTTGTGGTAATGAAATATGTCATTCGAAATTGAATTCCAAATCCCAGAAATCAGTTTAATGTAGAGTTCAGGTAGAATTCAAAAATATATTTTTTTCTCATTAGTTTAAAAACTTTCCATGTTCCTTCCTAGAAGTGTCTTCTAAAACAACTAATGTAAAAAGCAAATGTAATATTTTACCACAAATTAATATTCAAATTTCCAGTATACTTTTACTTTGTCTATAATGACAAAATAAGGGTGGCTCCAGCTTACTACGTTTAACTTATTTTGTAACAAATTAAGAAAAGAGGCCTAATATAATGTCACAGTAGCATATAGGGATCTAAGATGTACTTGAAATTTACTGTTCAAAATTATTGTCTGTTCATTGGATAAAACACTGACAATAAGCAAACTTGTAGGGGATAGGGCTTATTTCAGCTTACAGGTTATAATTCACCAGCTAGTCAATTAATGAAGGTACACAAGATGTGAATATGAAGGCAGGAACTGAAGCAGAGTG
>NC_022016.1:17829703-17831222 GCF_000317375.1 Microtus ochrogaster
GATCAAAAACCCATTGCCACTGTTCTTGAGTTCTCAGTAGTCCTCATTGTCCGCTATGTTCAGCAAGTCCGGTTTTATCCCAGGCTTTTTCAGACAGGCTGGGATAAAATCAGTTACCATTCTTATACAACCTAGGACCACCTGTCCACAGATGTCACCGCCCACCATAGTTCGGGTGCTTTCACATGAATTAGCAATAAAAAAGATGCCTCCGACACTTACCCACATGTTAAAATGATAGAGGCAGTTCTTTAGTTGAGGTTCCTTCTTTCTAGCTGTATCAAACTGACAACCAACCTATATTATGGTTGAATAACTGTTTCCTCAAATTTTATTAACAAATGGGGTTTTCTCCATTATATGCCAGTGTAAATTTCACTTTGCTTTTCATTTTTTTTAGCTTTCTGTTTTCTTCTGGATTGTAATGAATGCTTCTGTCATATTCTGAAATCTACCACCGTGGTTTGGATCTGAAACCTTACTGGGCCTATAGGTAAGACTGAAGCTGTTCTTTAACTCTGACTTATAGTGTGCTCCTCTATTTCAAGTAAGACCAGTAAGGTTAATGTAACAAATCCTCTTACATTAAAAATCACCTAAAACACCACTTAATATTACCTTGTCTGTGGTGTATAGTTGTGCAATCCATGCTACTGAATAAGGAGACAAGCCCTGATTCCTGTTTACTAGATACAATATTCTTAAGGACTATTTTATATTCTAGTAAAATATTAATATTATTAAACATAATGGAATTTGTTTAGTATTCGATAAAATGCTCATAAAAATAACTTTTGATTTTCTTAAATATTCAATAAATTATGAAAGAAACACTTTTATGCTGAGTTTGGTGCTGAAAAGCTCTCTTATAGTCAGACAAAAGGGCAATTTTTTTAATATTTTTAAAAAATTAAGACATGCTTCCTTGGTACTACTTATTGTTAGTGTTTAATGTCATTGATTTTCTTTTTACTTACAGTTAATTTGTTGTTTATTTTCTAATTTCTTAATGGTATTAAGGCCGTTATATTAAAATTTTCTCTTTGTATTTGGGTCTCCCTTTCCTCCTGGTTTATTGTAGGAGTCATTTTCAGAGAGACAACTAGTTTATTAAAGCAACGGATCTACCTTATACAGCGCTTGTCAGGGTAGGGAAAAACAAAGGAACAAGGAGAAGAAGGGAAAGAGCATACCTAATTTGCATATGCAGAATGATTTGAGGACAGAGAAATGTTAATTATGTACCAATTCAAATACTAGAGCTCACAGGAAGAAAGGGGTAAACTTATGCACTGAGTCATAATGCTTTTGAAGGGAGCTCTATTCACAGTAATCCACCAAATAAGGTCAGACTATGGACCTTAGGAATACTCTCCAAATAAGGTTTGGCAGACAAAGGGAGTCTATTGGTGAATATTATTTTAAGGTGTGTGACTTTTGTTTATGCTGCATTTGTTTAATTCTGTGAAGCTGTAATTCTTTGCCTTTCTAAATACCTAGTGGTCCTAATGAAGAGCTG
>NC_022016.1:17831635-17833954 GCF_000317375.1 Microtus ochrogaster
ACAATTATTCTAGGCCTTAGCCTAAGTTGGTTGCTTCACCATTGCAAACATGAGTTTGGGTGATTGCCCAGGTAGCCAGTTGTCTCTGTGATTTGCTGCATGTTTTGAAAGTTGTTTGATTGTACTTCCTAATTACTCAGGTAACATTATTTCCCTTCTTGGATCTTCAATGGGGTTGGAGACTGGATAAATGTAGTTACTTTTCTCTCATGACTTGGTCAAGTTATTTATTATACAATACTTAAGCTAGTTAAAATAGGATGTTTGTTCTTATTGTATATAATTTTGTAGTAGGTTTAAAACTCTCTTACTTAAACAAAAGGAGGAGGTGCTGTGGGAGCTTCTTCCACTCCTTCAGCCATTAGCCTTTGAGATACCAGCGCACTGGGGTGTGGTCTCTTCCACTTTAAAAAGCAGCAGCAGCTCTTCTCTCCCCCTCTTGCTTCAGACTCCGGTTTTGGCGACTAGACTCCTTTCCTGGTCCTGTAGAGGGTGTTCTGTAAGTTTGTTCCCCTCAAATAAATAACCCCTTTGTAATTCCAAACTGGTGTGGGATTGTTTCGTGCATTACAGATGAGATAATGTACATCAAGGGAAGTTGGCAAGTAACAAGCCAACTAAGGGCAGATATTTATAATTAAGATGAGACTTCATGTGTGATTCATTTGGGAGCTGTCTGGTGACCCCCCTCCCCGCAAAAAGAGCCAAGATTAAAATATCATACAATATATTCATGTTCCAACATGAACCTGTATTTACCTGTAGGGCCTGAGAAAACTGGGGGAAAAAATGCCTCCTATAAGAGGCATTGCTGTCCAGTAGGCACTGTTAAATAGAAACTAGAAATGACAAACTAACTAAAAACTACTTGTGGCAACACAAGTAATGACTTCCATAGCTAGAAATGTTTAACACAGTTCTCAGTCACAAATCTCCCACCAGGGTTTAAGCTTTGGGGTTGGCTTTCAGAACCTAACCTGAGAGTAGGCAGAGCCAGCCTATGGAGCACACGGAGCATCCACATGTAGGTTATCAGTCTAAAGTTTGCTAGTGCAGTCTAAAAAGGCTAAAAGACACACAGCAAAAAAGGTCCAGACAGAAAACACCTCTAAATAGTTTATAGTGTGCTTTGATGTGAAGGCCCAAAAACGTGGGCCCATTTCCACCTTGTCTGATGGTCAGAGAGTTGGAGGTTGCTCAAATGATCAACAAGCATAATTGCACATCACAACTCAGGATGTGAGTGCTTGATTATTTTGACATTAAAATAACTGCATTCGATCCTGACTGATGGACAGGATGTGCAAACATACTTCTGCTCCTTCCTTTATAACTATGAGGTCATCTGGGAAGGGGCAGCCGTCAGCATACGTGATCTAGAGCAGCTTGGCTATGTAGGCAACAGAATGCTAATGATTTGATATTTCAGAGTGTTAGTGCAATTGACTATTTGAGCTGTCATTTGTATCATGTTAATAAAGCCTTTTCTTACCTTCTCTCTCCTCCCTCCATTTACATTGGATATAAAAACTATGTGATGGAGGAAGGTCATTGGCTAATAAAGAAACTGCCTTGGCCCATTTTATAGGTTAGAACATAGGTGGGTGGAGTAAACAGAACAGAAGCTGGGAGGAAGAGGAAGTGAGCTCAGACTCGATAGCTCTGCTCTCTGAAGCAGACATGATGAAGCTCCAACCCAGGATGGATGTAGGCTAGAATCTTCCTGGTAAGTGCACCTTGGGGTGCTACACACATTATTAGAAATGGGCTAGGCCAGGTGCAAGAGTTAGCAGAGAAGAGGTTAGAAATAATGGGCCAAGCAGTGTTTAAAAGAATACAATTTGTGTGTTGTTATTTCGGGGCATAAGCTAGCCAGGCAGCCAGGAGCCAGGCTGTGGGAAGAGGCCTGCAGCTCCCTGCAACAACTATGAAAAAATAAACAGTGGCAATTTTCACCAATCACTAAAATGCCCTCTCAGTATTATTCAATAGTTTCTGTTATATTATTTTTATCAGCTTTATTTCATATTCTTTATATAAATTTCTAAATACTCACACCCCTATCCTGGCAAAAGATATTTTTGTCAGGGATAGTCCTAGACACTTTACAGTGTGCATAGGCTTAAGAAAAATATAATAGATATAGACACTCATAGAAACAAATAGACTTAAAATTATAAAATAAAGTCTTTAAAGTGATAGTAAAAGTACTATAAAAGAAGAAAGCTACATAAAAATTGGAAATACATAGGGAGTCTAGATCTGGATCCTGTATGATATTGTGTTGAGTGTACATAAACGACCCTGCCAAAACTCCAC
>NC_022016.1:17834814-17855313 GCF_000317375.1 Microtus ochrogaster
CAGCCTAGATATTTTTAAGAATGCCTTAGACTTTAAAATGTGAAAAAGATGTATTTTTCAGATGGAAATAAAATAAGTGGTTTTGCTTTTATTTCTTCAGAAAACAAGAAACTGTGGATTTGTTCCAGCTTGATATGGATCTGATTTGGTCAGAGGGGACCTCCTGAATCTTAACAGGTGATCTCTATCAACAAAGGTTAATGCGGACATTCCCATTACTTGGTTGTTATCTAAATTTTCTCTCTTTGACCTTGAAGATGTCTTCACACTCACTGAGCAGGAAGCAGTCTAGAGGAAACAATGCCCATATTCCCAAGAGTGGGAGAGGCTATTGGGATTTTTTTTTTGGTGCATTATGGAAGTCTATTATAATCCAGGAAAATATAGAAATGTAGAATAAAAAACAACTATTAATCTCATATTTTGCATTGGCATGGATTTTGCTATATAAACACAAATTTAAAGTCGATATTGTTACACTGTACATATGATTTTGCTCTTGTTTAAAGGACTTTTGAATATTGACAAATTTAAAGTAATTTTGGTACAACACTTTGTATATATGTTTCTAATCTCATTTAGAATTTTTTTTGTATATTCTGTATACAAAAATTTTTGTATTTTGTATAATCTCATTTAGAATAATTTTTGTATATTATTGATAAAAATCCAAGGTTATTTTGGTACAACATATTGTATGCATGTTTCTATTTTTGTTTGAGGTTTTTTGTTGTCTGAAAATGTAGGGTGAAGTTTTAATTTTTGAAAGCTATTGTTATTAACTATATAGGATAATCAGGAAACATAAATTAGTGATTAATCATTTATAACAATCAAACTTGTAGATGCTAAGTACATTTTCCAGATCATATAGAGATATACTTCAGATAGATGGTCTTTAAACCTTTCAAAGACATACATAATATGGCATTTTAAATGTTTTCTTAATTTAGGGCTTTTTGTGACAATGAAACACATCTGCTCCTGGTAGTACAAAGTTACGTCAGGGATGATAAAGATTGAAGAAATTCCTTATGGAATTTTATTTTAACGTGACAAGGCTAGCCATTTGGAAAAGAATGGACTGCTTGAGAATATGTTGTATAAGCTGGACAAACAGGACACATGGGAAAATTACCACTGAACTTGGCCAAAACAAGGCTGATGGTTTGTCAAGAGTTACTGCCTCCCAAAAATAGACATTCTGCAGGATACTGAGCAAAGTGACTGACAAACTTCCAATACAGGCAAGACATTATTAAAATGTCTGCCAGACACTGTGGGCCTGTAGGCTGAAGATGAATGTTGCAATCTTGCAAAGGAACTTTGAATAACTGTCCAGGCACTCAGATGTCTTTGTCATTTCTAGAAATTTTGGAAGTCATTTGCAATGGACATTATGTTTTCTTAAATAATATGTCCTTCTAGTGTCTTTATGGAGTTGAAGACTAGATAGTTACAGTTGCAGATTTTTTTTGATATGATAGAAAGTAAAATATGTATAAAATTTTGGATTTACTGAGATAAGATAGACTATGGAGTATTTGCTTTAAATTTACCAGAAACAGATAAATTGGAATTTGACACATTGTGAGTATAATCTTTACTTGATAATTGCTCTTATTGTATTCTATGTTCAAGTTAAAGCTTTCATTTTGTTTAGAAAAAACGCAGAAAATTTGGTGTAGGTGTTTCTTTTGTTTGTATGTTGCTTTTAATGGTTAATTGAATTAAGAAACTGTTTTGGGCCTGATAGGGCCGAACTTATGGAGGCGGAAAAGACAAAACTAAATGCTGAAAAGTAAGGCAGAGTAGGAGACGCCATGGATCTTTGGCCGGAAACAGATGTTGGTTAGAATCTTGCCAGGAAGCCACAGTCATGTGGCAATACACAGATTAATAGAAATGGGTTAAACTAAGATGTAAGAAACAAGCAATAAGAATTTAGAGCTAATGGCCAAACAGTGTTCTAATTAATATAGTTTCTGTGTGGTTTTTTCGGGTGTAAGCTAGCCGGGTGGCAGGAACAAACAAGGGACCCTCTCTTTGTAACATTTAAGGAATATTATTTTAAGGCATTTGATTTTTGTTTATGATGCATTTGTTTAATTCTGTAAAGCTGTGATTACTTGCCTCTCTAAAATACCCAATGGTCATCATAAAGTGCTGAATGGCCAAAACCAAGGTAGGAGCAATGTTAGGAATTTCTGGCAGGCATAAACTATAAGTAGAAGGAGAAAGCTGGAAGAGAGATCAAGGAGCAAGCAAGAGAACAAGAAGAGGGGTACATCAGGGGCCAGTCACTAAATCTGCCACAGAGCAAAAAGATTTACAGAAGAGAACAGAAAAGGCCCAGAGGCTAGGGATGATATAAGTTAAGGAAAACTGGCAAGAAAAAAGTCAAGCAAAGGCCAGACATTCATAACTAAGAATAAGCCTCTGTGAGTGATTTATTTGGGAGGTGGTTGTTGGGTCCCCTCAAAAGCAAAAAGAGCAAACACATCACATAACAGAAATCCTGCTGAGAAAGGGGGTCATCTGTATGGTGTCCAGTTCAGAGAGCTATACAGACATGGTAAACTGCAACCTTAAGTGCAGTTCACATTTGTATATACATATTTAAAGCTTGCAAGCTTTCATCAACTATGTCATAGAAAAATCCTCTAAATGTTGACTGTTTTATTTTTATTATTATTTTATTTCATGTTATTCTCCCAAAAACATTGCGAATCTGCTTTGAACTGTAGGCTATGCTTATGGCCTCTGATTTTTTTTAGATTATTAATAGTTGTACTGGTTATTGAAATTAGTTTTGTTCAAAAATATACATGATTTGATTTAGGTTATCTTAATGCATTATTTTTGTGTATTGACATCTAGTTATCTATTTACTCCTTGAGTTTAAATGTTAGTATTTTCTGAGATAGGCATTAACTTTTTTCATGCTAAATAAAATTCATTTACCATCTCCTAATGTTGAATACAAGAATCTTGCAATTTGTTATGTCCATTACCTGGTGACATATGCAAAGGATTGGATACTGTTAAACTGTTAAAAATAGGAAAAAAATCTAACTTGTGATAAGCTTTTCTATGCTAAAGTTGAAACTGTTTTTTCATCACACAAAAGAGAACAGGGATAATCAAATATATATGTGGAACATTACTAGTAAGAGTGATACACAACTACTAAAATTGAACTCTTGATCAGAAAAATATTCTTTATCCTGCAAATATATTACTTTTCAATAATGCAAAACATTATAATATTGTAAACATAAGTTTAAGTTTGGTTTTGCTGTCAAGCATTAACAGCACATGTGTGCTTAGAGTTCTTACAGGCACAAGCATGGTGTCACCAGGTCTTGCCCACCTCCCTTCCCTCTCTCTTGCTAAACCATTAGATTACATTCCTAAAGCTAATCCCCAAGGTTTCTTGCTTTATTTGACCACTTTCTTACTCTTAACCCATTCCTGAAACAAGACACCAATGTTCAGCTATCAAAACACCAAACATTATTTGGCTACACTGACAATCATGTCTATTCAGGACTTAAAACTCAGTCTAACATGGACTTACCTTCTCCCCCTGAAACACACACACACTACTGCAGAGACTCCTGCAACTGTCTTTTTCTAATCCAGAGGCAACCCCCAGCCCCCCAACATGTCTCTCCAGGGTAATAAATCTCCTTTGTACTGAGCACCCAGTGTCTGGGTATGTTCTGTGAAAACTCCATGTTTCCTACAGTATGTGTATGTGTGTGAAAGAGAGAGTAGGGTTTCCTTTACATTTTATTTGCTATGTACTTTCATTATATATAGACTGAATGTAGAAGTATAGCTTGGAAAATTTTATTATTACTAAGGACACTTGTTTTATTTTTCTATGCTTCATTTATGTCAACTAACATATCTTTAATTTTGTATATTATATATACATTTATATGTATTAATTTCTAGATTTGATTCTTTAACATTATATTTAGTTTCCATTCCCACTATAATATTCTATTCACATTATTTTTTTCTTGGTATTATATGCATAATTGTAACAGTGTCATTATTATTTCTTTATTCTCATTTGAATTTTTGAGAAATTTCAAGTTTGGAATTTTTGTATTTTATTGTATTACATTTACAACTAGACTACCATAAGTAATAACATTACTTTAAATTAATAACAGAGGGCTAGAAAAATGACTCTGCAGTATTTGTTTCTATAATAAAATCCCTAAGTTCAATTTCAAACATCCAAACTTGATATCTTGCAACGAATGATAACTCTAGTTCCAGGAGACCTAATGCTGGACTATGAAGGTACCTGTGCACATTTACAAAGTCATACAGAAATCTACATACACATAAATTTATCAAAAATTATTTTAATTAATCAATTTATAAATTAACACAGAAGTAAAGATATTTAAAAAAGTTAACAGACACAGAAGCATGTTTTCTGTTGTATGTGATGATCCTTCAATAATGTTTTAATTAACTCCTCCAACTATGAGCCATTTTTATAATAATAGAATCCATTATACGTGGTAAATTTTAAATTAAATTAGTATATAAAGTGAAACTTTAATTAGGGAAAATTTAGCTTTATACATTTAAATTGGTTGCCTAAGATTTGGATTTTCTGGAGTTTACTGTGATCCCTGCTATAGTGTCTAGGAATAAAATGACACATCATAAATTGATAGAAACCTTAACTCGGTTATGTGTGTGTGTGTGTGTGTGTGTGTGTGTGTGTGTGTATGTGTGTGTGTGTGTGAAGGTGTCCTTCCTATACTTATACACATAGAGGCTAGATGGTGCTATCACGATTTCTTCCTTCATCAGTCTCTACCTTACATTCTGAAACAAAGCCTCTTCACTGAACCTGAAGCTCATCATTTGTTCTAACATCACATGTGTTTCTGTGAGAAAATACCCGGGCAAAAAGTAAGTTATGATTGTGTTTACTAGCTCCTTTTTCCAGATAAAGCATGTCATAGAAGAACAGTAAAGGTAACCAGAACTTAATCAAACTAGTTCCTTCATGCCACAGTCATGAGCAGCGAGAGATAAACAAATGCATATTGTTTGCTTGTGCCCAGTTTCCTATCTTTACTGTTCAGAATCCCTTGCTAGGGAATAGTAAGCTGGGCCACCCCATATAAATGAGCTTAATCCAGATAAGTCCACAGACATGCCCACAAAGGAACACAATGAAGACAGAGACTTCTAGAGACTCATTTCCTAGACAACTTTAAAGTTTTTTTTTTTTTTAAATTGATAATTAAAGGTGATCATCACACTGTAGATGAACCTTGGTTTCATCTGTGTTTGTCCTCAGTCACTGTAGACCTGACTAACAGCAATACATTGCCTTAAAGTAAGTGACAAGACTCTTATCTCATATCTTTAAGCTTTTACAGGAAGTTCTTACCACTGAACAGTATTTGTAACCAAGAATTCTTCAAGATTTTATTTTTCAAAGTTAAGAGAGTTATTCATAACATATTTATGCACTTTAATAAATACTAAGAGGTATTAAAAGCACTGTGTTTTAAAGTTTTTTTATAATTCCTTGAAATCCTATCATGTAGGACCCTGGGTCAGGTAGATAACAAATTGGAGACGAGCCTGGAATACATAAAAAGCTCAGTGTTCAAAAATCAAGAGAAATGAACCAGGGCCGTAATAACATAGACTTGACAAGAAGAACTAGAAAATCTTGCAAAAAGTAAGGGATTGGCATATGAACTAAAAGATGAATTAAGTAAATTTCAAAGATAAAACTGGAAATCTTATGACAGAGAACTGTGCTGCATTTCTTGCCCAGAAAGAAGGCTGTGGGTGTTGGGAATGTGTGACATGGTGGGAACAAGATGAGGGAAAGTCATAATGTCTTCAGAGACCACACAAAGTTTCAGAGGGTTTAATTTTAGAGACCTAGAAACTTTTGAAGGTTCTTATCTAGGAAGCCATATAGAGTGCAGTACTTTGAAGAAATCACATTCTGTAGAGGATAAAGATTGATATGCACTTGGGAAGTAAACCAATCCGGGCACCACTGGTGGCAGAAGAAGAGACCCACACCACAGTCATAATGTTGATGCTGCTAGGAAACATGAAAGGAACAGAGTAAAGTAGGTAAATCAGAGGAAAGGTGTATGACTTTTTATGATCTCTTGTCTCTGACATGCAAATTTATTCAGTAGAATAAGACAAATGCAAAAAGTGGCTATGAAATGAGGTATTTTTTGGTTTACTTTTTCCATAAGTCACATTCTTTGTGATTACCTAAATCTTTCAAATTTTTTTCAATGTAGAGAGAATACTAGCTGTGTGTTATTACAAAAGTGTCTTTCATAGTGTGTAAGCATCGTTCACCTGTCATTTTGATCTCCCATTCCTCATTAACTCCAGTAAATCAGCAAAATTAGACTTTACTGCACAGTGAGACAACAGCGTATTTTGGTTATAATCACATGATAAGACAAATGGTTTTAGATGCAGAACAATAAAACAAGATCATAAAACATAATTACAACAGAATGACAGAGGAAAAATAATGTTTATATTATGCTTGATCCAAGTCTAGCTTCTCAGTGAAATATTTCTGCATGAATTTAATTAATAAAGGAAGTTTTTCAATTATTTTGTTACATTCAAGAATTAGTGCAAGTAGTATATATATATACATATATATATATGGTGCTAAAAGTAAGGAGCATCATAGAAATATGTTTTCTTATAAATGGCTTTCTAAGAGATGAACAATTAAGATACTATGAGGCTTCCACTCTAACTCATATATCTAAAAATACACTCTATGATAGTTAATATCATCATCAATGTGACAAGAACTTAGAGGCCAGAAGACAGTCTCAGATAACATTTCAGAAGCTACAATACTAGATTGTTGAAAAAGTTTCTCACTGAGGCTTAAGTTTGACTAGATAAGATGAGGTAACAGTAAGGTCTTCCTCCTCAGGACCCTGAAAGTACATTCAAAGACTTGAAGTACATGCTACTATGCTAGATTCTCTATATGTGTGCTGAGGACCAAACTGAAGTCCTTATACATGTTGTGAAATCACTTTACTGACTGAGTCATATTCCTAGTTCCTATATGATGTAGGAATTGCCTCGGTGTGCTGTGTTTACCATTAATGAATAAAGAAACTGCTTTGGACCTATAACAAGGCAAAACTTAGGTAGACAGGAAAAGCTAGGTTGAATGCTGGGAACAAAGATGGATGGAGTCGGGGGAGATGCCATAGAGCCACTGTCAGAGATAGATGTGCTGAAACATTGCTGATAGGTCACGACCTCCTGATGATACACAGATTAATAGAAATAGGTTAAATTAATACATAAGAGTTAGCCAATAAGAAGCTAGAGCTAATGGGCCAAGCAGTCAATTAATTAATACAGTTTCTGTCTGATTATTTCAGGTCTATGCTAGCTGGGTGGCAGGGAAGAACAAGCAGCCTCCATGCAACACCTATAAATGTCATTATATGTAATTACATACAACACTAATTTATAGAAAGTAAATATGTATCTATAATTGTTCAGAAATAGGAAATATATTCATGATTAAAAACAATGATTTATAAAAATTTATATTAAAATTTTAGTTTTTAATGTTATCTTTAAGTCTTATTTTGCATTTTAAAAAAACATGTATTTCAGAACTCCTATGAAAGGTTCTTCTAGCTATTTATAGTCTTCAAAAAAACCCAAAACATAGCCATGTTTTGCTCTAAAAAATATATTATAAACAGAGTCATTAGGGTATCCATATAAGAGTCAATGTTCAGTTTTAAAACATACCGGCACAAATACTGTGTGGAAGACTATCTGTTTCTTTTGAGGAGGAAAAAAAATCTTAAATGATCTCAGTACTTTAGAAAGGAAAGGTCAAATCTTTTCTTAAAAATCAATATTACTTCCCCCACAAAATATATGTAGTCTGAATCCATTTAGAGACCTGCTAGCATCCTCCAAAATCATATCACAGAATTTTAGATCTCCTAGAAGGCCAGGGTAGGGAAACTTTCCATGCTAAATTCTCATTCAATTGACCTGAAATATACTGAATGTGTGCCTGGCACTGTGCCCCACCAGGGTATATCATGCAGTAAATACCGTGAGTTTCTGACCTTGAATTAACTGTATCATTTTGAAGAGCTAATGTGATTTACTCCTGGAATGGTTTAAACGCTAAGCATTAAGTATTGACTGCAAAAGCAATTCCACATGGTGGGATTTGTGCCAGGTTACAGAAGAGGATAGAAATCTGGCATCAACTGAACTTGCTAAACTGTAATTTCTAGTCTTATTTTTAACTGAAAATGTTTCTGAAAGTGCATAAGATGAAAGTTGAAAGAGTTGACCTAATAGCCAAATTTCTAGCAGAACTTACTTGAAATATAAAAACTTCAGCTTTGCAGTAATTGAAAACTCAGGAGAAGTATGTAAATTTCTAGACAAAGCAATGGTGCAATAAATAAAATAAGAATTACTTTCCTGCTCAGGCATTTCTGAAGCATCCCAGTAAGGCCCCAATCTCTGACATATTTGAAGAGCATCCCTGCTCCCATCCAGCAGCTGACAGATAGTACACTTAGGCTTCTCACACTTCACATTTCCAGCAAATCAGTCACTCTCTTGTTGACCAACCTCATCTTCATTTTCTACTGTAAATAATAGAACCTGGTCATCAGCAGTTAGTCAACAGTTTTGAGAAATGATAAAAATAAAAATAATAATAAAATTGCTATGTACTCAAATTTCAATTTCAAAGTGTTGCACAGAAACAAGGAAAATCATCATTCATTTTGAATAGGACATTTATGTTGAAAGAGGCTGTTTGGCTGTGTGTTCGTTCTCAGATGCCAGGCACCAAAATAATCACACAGAAACTGTACTAATTAAATCATTGCTTAGACCATTAGCTCTAGCTTCTTATTGGCTACTCTTATATATTAATTTAATCCATTTCTATTCATCTGTGTATCACCATGTGGCTGTAGCTTACTGGCTAAAGTTCTGGTAGTCTGTCTCTGGCAGGGCTACATGGCTTCTCTCTGACTTCACCCTTTCTTATTCCAGCATTAAGTTCAGTTTTCCCTGCCTAACTAAGTTTTGCCCTGCTATAGGTCCAAAGCAGATTTTTTTATTCATTAATGGTAATCACAGCATACAGAAGGAAATCCCATATTACATTTATTGAATTTGGGCCTCAGATTTCATGTTCTGTGTGTAAAAAAATAAATAAAGAAGATTCAAAGAAAATACTTGTCAAAATAATAAAGACTATAAAAATTTGGATTTATTTTCAATAGAATTATTGACATTTGAATCAGTAAAAAAAGTACAGAATATGGGATATATTCTTAGTGGGTGACAGACTTCTTATGTGTTCCTAGGTAACTACAGAGGAAGCTTTAATCTCTATGATTAAAGGCATTTGTCTGTCCAAGTGACAGAAGTCAATCAGAAATTTTTACTGAGTTACACTACAAATACATGAACATTTAGTTGATCACCACAAGGCCTTACACTGCACAAACATTTCCTTTCCTCCATTTTCTACCATTTTTTTGCCATAACCAGTTTTGATTAACTAAAAGGGATTATTTCTAGAAATTCAAGTCTTGGAGGGTTCTTCTGCTGATGCCAGTGAGTTTTTAGGTGTTGTTATTTTTATTGTTTGTTGGTTTTCTTACAAATCTTAGTTTTTTGTTTAATTTTAACTAATTGAATGCCATAATGTATTTGCATTCTCACCAATAGGCATGCAAAACTTTTTCTGGGGGGATCTGAACAAAATCTATTTAAACAAAAAGAGGCCACTCATGAATGACCCAAGAAATTGTCCTAACATGACTGAAACACAGTGGTTACTTTGAAATATAGAAACACCAGCAAAAAGGTCACCCAGGGTGGTGACAATCAACCAAAGTAGCACCTCTGGAGGTCTTGAACCAGTGTACAGGCGGTTTCATTGAAGAATCTTTGCTCCAGCCATTGCTTACTCCTTGGGAAAGCCCACGATTCTTAGAACTTTCAGACCTTCCTGAGCTTTTTAAGCTTCCTTAGTATCCCAAGAATATGAGATTCCATCTTATCTGAAGGGGGAATGATTCAGTTTGAAGGAAATAGCTGTTACAAACTTAAATATACATCTCAACCAAAAATAAGAACGAGCTAGAATCGTTCTACCACAGGGAACTAGAGAATATTCTTGTTCAAGCAATGAAAACAAACATTTCTCCCTCCTTTTTTCAGTGCAGTCTGAAAGAATTATAAATGAAATTATAAAGATCAAACAGCAAAAGAATAGAATACAAATAAATTATTGTTGCAAATTCAAAGTGAGGAGGAAAACAACACATACAAAAAAAAAATGTTAGCATTGAATGCTTTCTTTAGTTTTCTCTTTCCCTGTGTCTCATTTCATTGTTTGATTGGATGATGTAACAAGAGGGGGCCTGCTCATTGGGGTTTCCATCCCGCCTGGTACCCCACAGCCAACAAGCCCCAAAGAAAATCACAGAGTTCTCCATACGATTATAAACTGATTGGCCCATTAGCTCAGGCTACTTATTAGCTCTTGTACCTTATATTAATCCATTTTTCTTATCTATGTTAGTAATGTGGCTCTGTACCTTTCTCAGCTGGGTAGATTACATCTTGCTTCTAGGTGGTCTGGGCAGGAATGCAGAGGGAGCTTCCTGCTTCCCAGAATACTCCTGTTCTCATAGTCCCACCTCTACTTCCTGCCTGGTTGACCCACCTATATTTCCTGCCTGTCCAATCAGCATCTAATTAAAATATGATTGACAGAATACAGACAATTCTCTCACACCAGGATGATACTGACTCTACATTTTCAAAATGTAAAATGATTATTATGTTACTACTAAATCGTTTGACATACATATTTTTTTTTCAAAATATAATGGCCTATCCATATCTATATACCTATAAAATGAGCTAGGTATTATATAAATGCTCATAATGTTTGTAAGGAAAGGAGGGGTAGGGGATAGGTGAAAATTAAAATAAGAATAGAAAATGCACAGCATAAGGAATAGAAACCTCCAGAAGAAGGAAAAGAAAAGATTTCTTCAGGTTATAAATACTCTAGGCAAAGGAAAGACCCAGAGGACACATGAATTGGCAGAAGTTAAATATACATACAAACATGTCAGCTAAAAGTCTTGGTTTTACAGGACCTGAGTTCTGCAAAGGCACTGAAAAGCCCATCAACTCCCCACTCCAGGAAGCAGGGCACTTAGCCCAGTTTCCTGAAAACTTCTCCATCTTACTAAGCACAGTGAGGGTTTGTTTATACTTCTTTTCTTCCAGAACAAACCCAGCAGCTTGTGCTCACTAGATATTTGGTGTCTTGTTGTCCTTATCAAAAACACTGTTTATTATTTTCTTAGTTGGTCACAAATATACAATTAGGCTTGGTCAGCTAAATAAAATTTAAATAAACAGTGTGGAAATAAATAAATACAGCCCAAATGAGAATAACAATGGCTTCCTGTAAACTAGGAATCTTCCACTTTCATTTTCACTTGGGAGATAATAAAAATAGGCATTCAAGTGTAAACAAGTCATAATGAAAACAATGGAGGAAAAGGCTTAGGTAAATTGTGAAGGTTGCTGGCTTAGGAAGCATTTGATGGCCTATCCTTTAGAAAATAGCTTATTTAATTGATCAGATAAGTTGTTTTTCTTTCCTACTTGCTCTCAAATGGAATAAAGGAGGTGGAAGAATTAGGCAGCTTGTAGCTGGAAAGTTTGCACTAAGTCCTCTTTGGAGTTTGGTTGCTAGACAGTTGGTTCTTTTATTTCCATAGCCAATGTTAGGAATCGTGAGTCAGAGTTCAATTTTTATGTACTATATGGCCTTTGCCACTTTTGAAACTTTATATCCCAAAAGTTGCTGAAGTTAACACTTCTTTTTACCAAGCACAGACAATTATTTGCACCTTAGCCCCTTAGAAGGTTGCTAAGATAAATCTGCACTGATCAGTGACTGTTGTTATGACCTACATGTACCTAAATTTCAACAAGCAAAAAGTAATTGTGGAAAACAATGACCATTTTCACAGATTTTGTATCCATATTTACTAGCTTTAAAGTTAAATTGCAAATAAGACTTTTTCTTTAGAATACTAAAAAGAACGCAAATCACTTTATCTCCTAGAATTTCAATTTCCATATACATATAAAACAAGATATATGAAATGACAGAGCTCTGAGCTTGTAGATTCTTGCATGCTGTGGTAAAGAAAAGAGCCTGGGTCTGCAGATAATAATGGAATGTTAGATTTGAAAGGGTGCAACATTATCTTTCCCTCACACACACTTTTCTCTATCTGTTGGGTAATGTACACTACCTGAAAGAACAATTTCCCATTGAAATAATAAGCAATGGTTATATAGTCTTAATTAATTATTAAATTATTTCTACTTGCTCTCTATTCTGCATTTCCTTTCCTTGTACACAGAAGTACTTAAGAAAGACAATCGATTAATTTTTAAATTATATATTTTTTCAGAATGTTATTTTAGGAAAAGAGGAGATGCTTATAATAGTGTTATGTTTGTCAATTCTTTTTACATCACATTCAGAAGTTCTGCGTTGCATGAGATGGTCTAGAAGTTTTATTGTAAAAACTCCCAATAATGGAACTGAGGTTTAATCTTTTCAAAGAAACTCTAACATCATATCTAATGAGAAAAGCTCAGAAAACTGAAAAGTATCAATAAAATACTTTAAAATAATATAAATTATGAAAAGTAAACACCTTAATATCTGCACACCACTCACAGTTAAACATTTAAGTGACAAACATATGAAAAGAAATACCACCAAATTAGAATGGCAATTCTAAATAAAACCACAGTGGTATTTTGGAGGAAGAGAAGCAAAATATTTGCTGTTTTGTTCTGTTTAGTTTTACAATAGCAGGAAATAAATGTGCCCAGGAATATATGGTGTTCATTCAGAGTGAAACCTCTCCTAAGAAAACAATGCATAACTTAAAAATTCACCTATGAATGTCTATAAGAACTCTAATTTGAAGATGTTAACATACCTATATATGTACTACCTATAGAAATAAGCCTTGTCAGCAGTGTGTTTCTCTTCTATTACAAAATAGGATAACCTTCCTAACAGTTTTTCTGATTTTCTCACTATTATAATTTTAGCATTTCTTCTCTGCCAGTTCTTTTAAAGCATCATCTAACTCATTATTTCCAAACTTAAGTGACCAAATTATGTTATTTTTAAAAGAACCACTGTATTTTTTTCACTCAGATAATCATGAATCAGTTACCAATTATTTCTGTATTCTGTATTTGACAGAGTATATTGGCTTAATGGAGGCAGTAAAGTTATTTTCTATGTTAATGTTAACTTAGGTTGAAACTATTTATTTTCATCTACTGAAAAAAATCTTACTAGCCGACTGAAATATAGCACATGATAATCCTTAGAAATATTTGTCAGTGTGTTGTATTCCAAATCTTATATATTTGACTCAAAAAGGATAACTACCAAAATTCTTTATATTAGTAACTCATATATCTTCAATAGTTTAAGATATTTTAATTCTAAAATGCTCCCTGTCCATAAGAATTGTTATTCTTATGGGAACAATGCCAATGAACTCAATTACATTATAATTTAGCTGAAATTTTTCAATAATACCATTTGATGTCCCATAATAATTATAAAATATAAAGCAAGAATGTAAAAATTCCTTAATGCCCCATCCAGAAAATGTCAGTGCCTTCTCAGTAGGAACATATGCTTTAATTGTTGAAAACTTGAATTTGTATTTTCACTTTGTATCTTTATTTTAATGAATATCAGAATTGAAAAATGACCATAGAAATACTTACTATGTTCTGATTAAAACTCAGAGCTTGCTTTATCTGTTTATTTTCTATTATATGCCATGAGCTTGGCTCAGTCATTAATCCTGCTTGCTGTTTGTTTCCACATTCTGGGGAGAAAAGTAGTTATTGGAATACAAATGAAAGAATGTGGTAGTACTTAAAAAAAATTAAAAACTAGTATCACCATGATGCTGAGTGGAGTTTGTTAAGATTCTGATTTCTACTATCAATGAATTAAGAGGGAAAGCCCTACGGCTGCAGGCTCTGGTGTTTACATAAGCAGGATTCTCCTGGTATTTTGACACAGTATGTGTAGCATGTTTCTAACCCTAGAACTTTAAGAAACAATACTAGGATACAATTTTCCATAACATAGAAATTCAGTCTTCAAGCTCTACAAATAAAGTTCCTTTTTGAAAAAATTCCATTTAAAACATATTCAAATTGGATATCATACTAAAGAATTAATTTAAGCAGTTAAAAAAGACCTATAAAATGAAGCTACAGAACAATGAGGAAAGAATTAAGATTTTAGTATAAATACATGCAAAGACACACCATATTCACTAGGTAAATGGTTTAATAATCTAAAGATACCAGAAATACTACCAAATGATTAGAATAACATCAGAATAATGACTTTTTGCAAAATTAAAGACATCTTTCTAAAACTTTTTGAACTCTAAAAAAATCCCAAATAAATAAAATATTCTTGAAAAAAAATCAAATAAAAATGTACATATTTACTGACAACAATTATTACTACAGATCTGTAAACTTAAAAACTCTGTAGTACACACATACTGATAGACACGGACACTAAAGGAAAAAGAGGAAACTATGGTCCATTCCTTATACTGTAGCAGCTAAGCTTCACGAGAGCACAAAGGCAATTAATTAAAACGAAAAATAAATGGAAATATAAGTTGCAAAGATGGAGTTGGACTTTGTGTATGGTATGCCAAACTGGTTCCAAGATCTAAATAAGATCTTATAACCAATATCCCATCTCTTATAAGGAAACAAAGATTGTTTTTACTGATTTTGGATTTAGTTTCTAGTACATTGCATGAAAACCTCGAGCAATAAAGAAAAGAAAATTAGAGAAATTTCATATACATACATATATTTTGTCTTTCAAAAGACACTGTTAGTAGAGTAAAAAGGTAATCCACAGAAAGGAAGACTATATTTATCAATTGTATATATAACTGGTGATCAATATCAAGAATATACAGAAAACTTCTAAATATCAAACTGCAAACCATAAAATCATAACAATAAGTCATTCAAATTAGAAAAACAATCAATAGTCAAAGTAGCTGTTTCTTCCAAAAATTATATACAATGATCAATAAGAATGCAAAAAGGTGTTAAATTTTACTAAATGGGAAAATATAAATGAAAACTAAGAAAAAAAAGAAGGTTGAAAAGACTAGGAAAAAGAGAGAGAAAAGAGGGAAAAGAAGATAGGGAAAGAGAGAACTAAAGAAAGGAGAATAAGTATTGATAATAAATATTACACACTGCTGATGGGGATTTTAAATGGCACAAAGACTGTAAATGTAAATATTTACAATCTGATCAAGTAGCCCTACCTTTGGTATATGTCTAGAAGAATTTATAATGGTGATGTCAACATAATGCACAGTCATATATAGAACATATACATTCATAGTGTAATGATGGAAGCAAGCCAATATCTTTCAGGTATGAATGAATGGTTAAAATAAAATATACACATGCTTGATGAAATATTCTAGTTGAAAAAAATAAATAGTAACATGTATGCTAAATCATGGAAGAATATTTGAGACATTTAACAGTAATAAATAGAAGAAGCCATAGATATATTTTTGTTAAAAGGAAAAGCTTTATTTTCAAATTGCTATGTTTGCTTAAATAAGTCCATCAATAAAGGAGATACACCAAATGCTTCCATGCTTATAGGGAAGCTTATGTAAGATGCATTCATACAGAGTAAGCAAATTTAGAGAAAGTAAAGGATGAGGGCCAGGACCTGAGGAGCAAAGAACTGTTACTGTCTACTGAGGAGCATACTATAAACTTCATCTGATGAAAAGAACCAGACAATAGAGATTATTACACATCATTATATGCATACTTTCCTGCAGTAAACTGAATACTTAAGAATGTTTCACTCGTTTAATTTTGTTACTTATTTTTATGGAAAAAATGAAATTAAAACAATAAACAAACTCAAATACTGCACAGAGTTACATTAATCATGGAATACAGTTCAAACTGCTATGATACAGACTACAGATGGGTCAATGTTTCACAGCCTCTGGGGTCCTTGGGTAATTAAAATAGAATTAAGCTTCAAAGAGCTGTCTTTATTCCAAACACCCTCTTTATTGGCTTTCTAAGAAAACAAATAGCTGCTAAATGGCTGAGTCATCAGAAAGGTGGCCCATATTTACAGCTTAAAGAATGAATCACAGGGTTTTCACATGAAATATTTATACACTAAGAACTAACATTACAAAAAATTGTGCTTTCTACTGATAATTTCTAGTGTCCTTGGTAGTTTAGAATTGTTCCAACATGTTGAAGAAACTTAGTGATTAATAGATACAACTTTGATTGCTCAAAATTTTACACTGGTGGTGCTTTCCTAATATAAATAAGTAAAGGCAATATCTATAAAAACACTACAGAAAAATAATCACACATTCAAAATAAGTAATTTTAGAATGCATGCTGATAGATTTACTTCACTCAAAGTAATAAATTCTATAAAAATTTCCTTGTTTTTTTTCTCCTAAAGCATAAGGTTTATCTTTGTTTTCACTGTAGAAAAAAATTGCTAAGAAAACACTACTTTCTTACCTTCTAGTCCTAATCAAGATCATGATGGGGACACCCACTGAAACAGCTTACCTGAGCTAAAGGGAGCTCACCAACTCTGGCTGGACATAGAAGTAACCAACATAGGGCCAAGCTAAACACTCTCAATGTAGGTGACAGCTGGATGTCTGGAACAGACTGCAGAGCCACTGGCAGTAGTACCATGATTTGTCTCTGCTGCTTTTACTGGCATTTTAGAACCCATTCTCTTTAGATGGATCTCTTGCCCAGCCTGGATATAGTGGGGGAGGATCATGCTCCTTCCTTGTAGCAATATGCATTGACCTATCTGGGGAGTGAATTGGGAGGGGGTGAGATTGGGAGAAAGTAGAGGGAATGGGAGGAGGGAAGGGAGTGGGAACAGGGATTGGTAAGTAAAATGAAACTTGTTTTCTTTTAAAAAATAAAAAAAAAATCACTCTAATTTGTTTAAAAGGAAATTATTTGAGCAGAAAAATCAGAAGAGTGAAAGAATCTACTTTAGGAGGAATGTAGCTACAAAATAAAATAAAACCTAACCACTGAGTAGTACTACAATTAAATTTAGTACTGAAATCTTATATAATATTCCAGACTCTGCTTGACTTGGCTAACTTCTTGCCATCATGGTTAGAAAACATGGAATCCGTAAGATTGCTTTACTCAAGCCTTGAATGTTTGAATTGGGAAACTGATGGTCCTTCTAAATGCTAAATATTGTGGGGTAGGTGTAAATTCCCACCGCTCCTGGTATGGGATGGGGGCAGGGACAGGTAATTACCTGGAAGCCTGGGGGCCCTCTTGCCAGAGGCAGCAGTTTACTCACAAACAAGAGAGAGATTTTGGAGGCAGCAGTTTACTCACAAACAAGAGAGAGATTCCGCCTCAGCAAGGGCAGAAGGGATCACTGACAAATGAGACTATCCTCAGATCTTACCAAGTGTACCTTGGCAAACATACTCCCCAACTAAAACACAGACACATATATCATAAACATATACATGTATAAATATAATGTATTTTACAAATGTTTTTAATGAAAAATATTTTCATTTTATTAAATAAAGATTTTTTTCTATACAGTATGTTCTGGTTACAGTTTCACCACCACCCCCAAATCCTCTAAGGCACGCTAAACCTCCACCCTTATCTTTATCCACACACTTTGTGTTTCCCCTTAGAAAACCAGAGGGCACCTAGACAATAATAAAAATAAAATAAAGCAAAATAAAATAAAACAAAACCAGACAAACAAGAATAAGACAATTAAAAAATAAACAGCATAAAAAATCAAAGAGAAAACAGAATAAACACATATAGACACAAAGATATGAAGATCACACACAGCAAATTCACACAAACACAAAACTGGAAGCCATAATATATGCATGCATGATTTAATACATATATGTATGTATACACACACATGCATGCAGAGGACCTGTAATGTAAAATGAATAAATAAATAAATAAATCAATAAAGTGCCCAAACAAAACATGAAATGCAGACCCTCCAGATAAGGCATTGAGTTTGTTTTTGTGTGGGTGAACTACTCTGGGAATGGAGCCTGCCCCCTAAGAGTGGTTTATATTCCCAGTGATACTTGTTGAATAAAACTGGTTTTTCAATTGCAAGGGTTATCAGTTAGAGATAACTTCTGAGTTATGGATAGGCTATTGTGTCCCTCTCTTTTCAGAGATGGAATCTTATCTGGCACAGGCCTTGGCAGGCCCTGTGCACACTGCCACAGTAACTTTGAGTATATATGTGGTCAGTTTTGCTCTGTTTGTAAATAAGGCTTTGTTTCCTGGTGTCTTCCATAGCCTGTGGAAATATTGCAATCATTTTTCATTTTGCCTCTTCTTTCACAGGGTACCATAAGCTCCAAGGGGATGGATTCAATGAAAATATACTGTTTACTGCTTAGTGTTCAATATCTCTCCATCTCTGCATATTGTTGGTTGTGGGTCTCTGTATTTATTCCCATCTGCTGCAGGAGGATGCTTTCCTGTTTATGACTGAGCAAGGTGTGTGTGTGTGTGTGTGTGTGTGTGTATACACTGATATTTACTGATCCTTCAATATAACAGAATGTCATTATGAATCATTTTATTACTACATCCTTTGAACAGAAAAATAGGACTTGATTTATCCTGTGTCTTGGCACTGTCCAATCTTAGGCTATTGCTCACCCAATCAGTTTCATGTATGGATTCCATCTTATTGATTGGGCTTTAAGTCAAATCAGATATGTATGTTACTCCCAAAAGCTTATTGCCACCACTGAAGTACCATATCATGCATGCAGAGTACGATTGTAGGTCAAAGCATTTGCTGATAGGTTGGTGTTCGTGTTTTTCCTTTGTTAGCACACAGAGTACCTGACTATTTCAAAGATGATAGCACATAGGGGTTAGAGCTCCAAGTAATCTCCACAGCAACTACTCAATGTTCAATGAATTATGCAGGTGTTGTCTTCAACAATAGAGCCTTCAATTTGTGGAGAGAAAACAATACTCGCTCTAACAACCTCTGTTCTTTGGGAATTACCATGGAAACTTTTGGCCAACAAATCAATTACATGTAACCCATTTCTGGTTCGGGAAGTTCAATTTGGTGACAAGAGATATCTTTTATGAGTTTTTGCCACTTTATTTGGTCATTTCACTTAGATAAACTTAATACCAGTTTGTAATTTCTGAAGCTTACTGTGTGTTAGGTTTTAATTCAGCCCTTCAAATGGTCCTTACCCCACCTTTCCTGTTTTCTCCTTTTCTCTCATTTACCCTCCGTTTTCCCATTTGGCCCTCCTGCTACAGTTCCCCACTCATCCATCCATAATTATCTATTCTCTTTCTCCATTCAAGGGAGATCCATCCTTCTTCCAATCCCAAAATCTATACACAATTTCTGTGGTTATATTGAGTGTAGCTTGCTTATCAAATACTTAAGATTAAGATTTATTTATAAACAAATATATACCATGTTTGTCTTTCTAGATATAAGTTGGTAACTCAGGATATTTTTTCTAGTTCCAATCTTTTCCTTCAAAAATTATGATTTCATTGTTCTTAACTATTCAATCATATTTTATTGTGCAATGAACCACAATTTCTTAATCCTTTAATCCATTGATAGACATCTAGACTGTTTCCAGTTATGGCTCTTATGAATGAAGGATCGATGAAGATGGTTGATCAAGTGTGTCTTTAGTAGGATGTAGATTCTGTTATGGTTTGAAAGAAAACGGCCCCAAAGGACTTGGAACTATTGGAGTGTGGCTTTGTTGGAGTGGGTGTTGCCTGTAGGTGAAAGTATGTCACCATGAAGGAAGGCTTGAGGTCTCATATATGCTCAAGCCATGCCCAATATCTAAAACCACTTTCTGTTGCTCAGGTACTTCTTAAGAAGCATGTTTGTCTGCATGCCACCATGTCACTCCCTGATAATAATAAGCTAAATTATTGTGGATAATTTATTTGTACACTATGAAGATGGGTCTTTGTAAAGGTACCTTCTAATTGGTTTAATAAAGAGCTGAATGCTGATAGTTGGATATAAATTAGTTTATTTAATTTCCATGAGTTTGTAGACTTTCTGGGGGTAGCATTGTTGTTGAATTCTAACTTTAATCCATGGTGGTATGATAAGACGCAGGAGGTTACAAATATTTTTTTATAACTGTGGATGTTTGCTTTGTTACCCAGTATGTGGTCAATTTT
>NC_022016.1:17860259-17863168 GCF_000317375.1 Microtus ochrogaster
CTAAGTTAAGATCAAGCATTCATAATAATTGTCAATGTCATCATTTGGGAGCTGGTAGTCCATAGAAAGTTTGACCTCACTTAATCTCTGAAAAAGGTAAGCCACTGCTATTGTTCTTCCTTTAAAAGAGTTGCCACGCTAATGGTGTCTCTTCATAGCAATAGAACAGAAACTCAAAAAAAAAAAAAAAAGACAAAGTTTATACTAGGAATTGGGACATTGCTGTGATACCCTGACTATAATTTTGTTTGTAGAAATTTGGACTTTGGTACTTTAGGTGAGGAAAAATAGAGGGATTAAAACACTGCTTAATGGGCCATACTAGTATGAATATAGAAGACAGTGGTGCTGAGTGTGATTTGACGAAGTGTAGGGGCAAAATTAATAGGTTTCAGAGAATAAAAATATTAATATGTGGTTTCGATATTGTTCTTGTGCTTTTTCAATGAAGAATGTGGTTGTTTCTTGGCCTTATCTGAATTGTCTACCTGATGCTAAAGCAAAGAGTTTTAGAATAATTCCATTAACAGAGGTAATCCCCAAATATCTTACTATAGACTCTATCATGTGGTTGTTAGTGGTAACTCTAATGAAGATCTATAAGGAAAAGGAATAAGCCAAATGTCTTAGGGTTTCTATTGCTATGAAGAGACACCATGGCCACAGCAACTCTTATAAAACAAAATATTTAGTTGGGGTGGCTCACAGTTTCAGACATTCAGTTCATTATCATCATTGCCGAGAGTATGGTGGCATGCAGAAAATCCTCTATCTTGAAGGAACTAGGAAGTCAAGGGAGACACTGGTATACTGAGCATAAGAAACCTTAAAGCCTTCCCCTATAGTGATACACTTCCTCCAACAAGGCCATATCCATTCCAACAAAGCCATACCTACTAATAGTGCCAGTCCTTATAAGATCATGTGGTCAGTCACAAACTACCATAGTAAGTAAATAAAAAATGTATAGACTGAGAAAACAGACACCAGGAAGTAGAATGGAGCTAAATCCTGTGTTCAAGGAGATAAACACATTAAGAAATCAAATAAGGGAACTGATGACCTCAGGATAAGATCTCACCCAATTAAGTTTCCAACTTGTAAAAAGGAATTAAAGAAAAGCTTAAAGCCAAGTATGGGGAAGCACAATTTTAGCCCCAGCAGTTAGAATGCTGAGGACTGGAAATGTCTGAACTTGAGGCCAGCCTGGTCTACAGATCCAGTGGCAAGAGATCCAAGCTTAGGCAGTGAAGGACATCATCAAAACAGAGACCAAGTAAAGATATAATTAAATAAGGGGCCATGTTCTATCCCCAGTAAAGAGTAGAACTTGACAACTTCAGCCATGTGGTTTCGGCTTTAAAGATATAGAAAAGGGGTTGCGGAATATTCCTCTGTGACTAGGCAAACATGCTGATATTAGGTTAGGCATGTGTCAGGAGCATCCCTGAATAGAGCGATGAAACTCTAAAAGCGAAGCCTGGAATCCTTGGAGACCCCAAGATGTTGGAGATGCCAGATTCATGGGCTGCCTGCTGAGGAAAACTGCTAACAGGGAGAGGAACCAGTCCAAGTAAGAGGAGCACCTTGCAGTCATCAAAACTGAAAGGAGCTGGAGATCTGAATAACACCTTGACATCAGACATGGAAATGCAGCGTTTAGAGTTTGCTGAGAAGGCTTTTGGTTGCTTGGTCTATTATTTCTTCATCATGCTCCCATCTCTATGTTTTGGAATGAAATACTTAAAATGATAATTGTATTATGTGCCATTATATGTTGCAAGTATATGGTATGCTTTTTTTTGTTCTTTTGTTTTGGTTATGAGACTTTTAATTATTGGTTATATTACATTGGTGATTATATGTCTGTGAAGTTATTAATTTGATCTTGAATTAAATTTCATACATAGTACGCATCAAGCCAATTATCTAATTCTTGTAGATTTTCCACTTTGATGGATTTCAAGCATTTAGCATTTTCCATTATGAATTTCTGAATTTCCATGTGTCTTTTTCTATGACATCCTCTTCATCTCTAAATTTGTCAATTTGGATGTTTCTATGCATTTCAGATAAAATAAATAAATCTTAACTGATTTTCTCAAAGAAGCAACTCTGCTTAACTGATTCTGTGTATTTGTTTGTTTCTGTATTATTGATTTCAGTTCCAAGATTGATCATTTCCTTCCGTCTTCAAGAATCTTGTTTTTCCATTTTTTGTTCTAGAGCTTTTAGGTGTTTCCTAAAGTAAATAATATGAGATCATTCCAATATTTTATGTAGGCACTAGTGCTATGAACTTAACTCTTGGATCTTATTTCACTATATTCCGTTGTGCTTTCATTCTCTTAGTTTCTAGAAATATTGCTTTCTTAATTTCTGTCTTGACATATTTTATTCAGTAGTGAGCTGTTAAGTTTCCATGAGTCTGTATGCTTTCCATTGTTCCTAGAGTTGTTGATGCCCAGCTTTAATTTATGTTGGTCATATAGGATACACTGTTATTTTAATTATCTTATAGCTGTTGAAACTTGTTTTCTGTCCAAACAGGTGGTCACTTTTGGAGAATGTTCCTTGAGCTCCTGAGAAGGTTTATTCTTTTATGTTTGGGTAAAACATTCTGTAAATATTTTGCCTATGTAATCATTTAGTTACTGTATTTCTGTTTTTCTTTTGTATTGTTGACCAGTCTGCTCCCAATGTTGGGTATTTAAGTCACTGGCTATCACTGTGTGAGGATGGATATGTGATATTTACCTGTAGTAGTTTTCAAGTTCATTTTTACTTTATATTTTGAGAATCTGTCTATTTTTCTTATCTGTGTTTTCAATTGGGTTCTTTTATTTTGTGATTTTTCACATTTGAGGTTCTTCAGATATACTATATATTCATTTTATACAGGATGTATA
>NC_022016.1:17863983-17867606 GCF_000317375.1 Microtus ochrogaster
AAAAAGGGCCTGGAGAGATGGCTCAGCATTGAAAATCACTGGTTATTCTTAACTGAGGGCCCAGGTTCAATTCCAAGCATCCACATGACAATTTTAACAATCTCTAAATCCAGTTCCAGGTGATCCCTTCTGGCCTCATTGGAAGCCAGGCACATATGTGGTATACTCACATACATGCAAGCAAAATAGTCATAGAAATAAAACTATTTTAAATACAAGCAATATATAATTTATTAGCTTTCATTTATTGATATTTATAATACATAAAATCTCAAAGACAATGA
The DNA here is from genome assembly GCF_000317375.1 of Microtus ochrogaster. Classification (NCBI taxonomy): domain Eukaryota; kingdom Metazoa; phylum Chordata; class Mammalia; order Rodentia; family Cricetidae; genus Microtus; species Microtus ochrogaster. The sequence goes on from NC_022016.1 coordinate 17,864,268, forward strand.
AGAACTCTTGACTCTGATAATTTGTAAGATATACTGTATATACTGCATAGTTTCCCACTGAAATTCAAACTTGGCTATTCACAATGTAAAAGTCTTCAATCCATATACATGTACATATATGTATTTACAATGCTGTGGCAACAATAGAAACCTAAATTGTTTTGACAATTAAATGGAGAAACAGAAGCTGAACAACATTCTGAATGTGTAAATCGAAAAAAAACTGGAAATGTGCTTTAATTAGGCAAGGAGAAAGTAGATAAATGCAGAATAAGAGTCCAGGAAGTGTAAGGATAATAGAAAATATCGTGAGAAATTATACTATTCCCAAATACACTCAAGTCTGTGTATAAATAGAGAAATATAGTTTAAGTGAAATTATTTCACCTGTGCTGACAATACTTCCTCCAAGATTCAAAAATCGCCAAACAAGAACCACAACACATTTCACAAGAAGTCCACTTTCTAGATGTTGGTTAGGATTGTTCAAGAAACTCCCAAACATATAGCCTACTGATGTTGACTGTGTTTACCCCACAGAGGTGGAAGGTAATTACCTATGTTGAAAACATCAAGTGCATCAGACAGAGTGAGAGACTCTTGAGCTTGGACACACGTGAATGGCTCTTCTATAAGGACTAGATCTCACGATACCAGAAGTAGCCACACGACTTTCCAAAGGACAAAAGCAAAACAATAGTCCTATTCTGCTGTGATTCCTCTGGACCACAATGATCAGATTATCATGAAAACCTTAAGGGTGCAGTAGTGACGCACAAGCATTTTCAGTAAGGAACATCTCTCTAAATGAATTTAAGATTCTCTCAATAAGAGGGAAATTATATCTGGTCCTGGAAAAGTAACTCATAGAAGTCATGTACCTTGGATGATAATTTACAATCACCATTTTATTAATCTAGAAAAATTCCCAACTATACTCTAAAAGTTTGTGCTTATACCCACAGGTAAGTGGGGCTTTCTTCATCTTTTGTTCTGTCTGGTTTTGTGTGCTAACTTCAAAGTCATCAGGGAGAATGGAGGCTCAGTTGAGGTAATGCCTCCTTGAGATCCAGCAAGAAGGCATTTTTACAAATAGTGGAGGGCTCAGTCCACTTGTTTGGTTCCATACCTGGGCTGATGTCTCTGGGTTCTATAAGAAAGTAAGCCAAGCAACTGATATGAAGCAAAGCAGCAGCACCCCACTATGGCCTCTGCATCAGCTCTTGGCTCACAGAAACTTACTTGTTTGATTTCCTGTGCTGACTTCCTTTGGTGATGGACAGCAATATATGAGTGTAAGCTGATAAACCGATCCTTTCTTTCCCAACTTGCTTTTTGGTCTTGGTGTTTTCCTAGCATCAGTAGAAACCCTAGGAGAAACCTGATAAAGGAACCATCTCCTTAAAAACAGACTGGAACAATTACAGACAAGGATAACCAGTTGTCATGCAGAGCTGTGAATTCCAGTACTACTGGATACCTGTACAAAACAAGAGGATATCCGAGGTTGCTGTGAGACTATGTCTCCTGGGAATGTCAGAAGATACACACAAATAAAGTTTCACCAGTCTGACTAAACATGAGTGTAACAAGAACAATGGACATACTAAAGTACATGGGGACAAAACCAAGAAGGACTAAATGCTTTAGAGAGAACTTAAGGCAACTCACAAAAGCTAAAAGTGGGAGAAATAGTCTTTTCCAGGGAAAACCACACCAATTGCTTATTGAAAACAAAATAATTAGCTCTGAATACATACCTACAAGTAGAATGATACAGATTGAACAGGTTACAATAAGGTTTTACTTTATATATATATGCATATAAAATATTTAGTGAAAAAAGAAGCCATATATTTGAAAGTAAACATGAGGAAGTATATGAGGGGGGTTGGAAGGAAAAAAGAAAAATAAAAATGATGCAATAATATTACAATGCAAAATAAATCATATATTGAAATATCCATATTTCTCAAAACAGATAAGAATGTGTGAATTATAGTCATATTATAAAATATAGTATTTTATAAATGATACACACACACTTATCTAAAATAAAGTCTTAGAATCTTTGGGCTGGAGAGATGGTCCAGTAAATAAGAGCACTAACTGCCCTTCCACAACAACCACAGGGTGACTCACAATCATGTATGAAGGATCTGATGCCCTCTTCTGGCATGCCAACATACAAGCAGACAGAGCACTCATACATGCTGCAAGAAGGTTTACCCGCATACTGGGGCATGGCCTGATAGACTATTTAACTGGATGCCTATTGCATTCGCTCTCTTGTCCCCCCTCCCCCTTGTTCCCGTTTGTTCATTAGGCTTGTTTTGGATCTCATCTCCATCTACCTTACAAGCAGACAATCCTGATTTGTAAGTTTTTCCTCTAAATCAACACTGTCTATATCTCAGTTCTGAGCCAGTGTGAGATTTCTTTAAAGCGCCTGATATCTCTGCTTTCACATACATTAAAGAATAAATAATCAAAAGATATTAAACACAATTAACTTCATAAAATCAATGTTTTTTGTTCAAGGTTTCCTATTCTGTTTAGAACTGATTTCATAGATTTCTAAAAGTTTCTTTTAATAACATTTTCTTCTGTTATGACTTGGTTTTTCTGTATGTATGTAACTTCCACTGCTTATCTTCTAGAATATGTGTTGTTCAGTCCATTTTTGGTTGGAAAGATTAGATACAGGGATAAAGTGGAATATTCTAAATGGATTAAATTCAGCTGACATACAAAACAGCATAATGTCCTTGTTTGTTTAGCCTTGAAGAAATATTTTCTGATATACATCCTAAAAGGGCACTTCAACGTTCACAGAGAAAACTGAAAAATAAGAGAAATAACATTATAAGCACAGTTACAGACTACATTCTCTTATCAGCATATGGGTATGGATTCTGTATTCCTAAATGAAGGGCTGCAATATTTGAGACCAAGTTTGACCATGATGATTGTAGTGCTTCTCTAATTAGAATTTCTTGCATGGTAGAGGTGAATCATAATTTTAATCTCTGATATGTAGATTTTAGTATGCTGCCCTTTTAGTAAAGGTGCTTGCCTGATTAGAAAACATTTGAAACACCTTGCCACTAGAAGACAGCTAGAAATGGTAGAAGTAGTGAAATGAGCACGCTACTCAACATATACTCTCCAAAGGTCAAGATGAAGCAGACCATCTATTTAACTGCTGAATATATGAGGCATTCATCCCAGCAGAAGGCAGCTTCGTGTAAAAGACCATAAAAACTCAAAGGCATGGCATTAAGCAATTTTATATCCTGTAGTTACAAAACGAAGTCACATATATTTATATTGACATTT
>NC_022016.1:17868351-17870079 GCF_000317375.1 Microtus ochrogaster
GGTTAATTTAAGATACAAGAGCTAGTTAGTAACAACAGGCCAAGCATGGTAATTAATAAGTCTCCATGTGGTTGTTTGGAAACTTGCTTCTGGGACAGCAATTTCCAACTACATATGTCACCCAGTCCAATATCCAGGGCCACATTCATCCAGATAATTCCTGAGAAAGTAAGAATAAAATTTTAACACAGAGTCAAATGTGACTTTCTGGTGATCATCTTCTCCTGGATAGGATCAGTCTAGTGACAAACATAGGGATAACTCTTTTAATAGACCCTGCTCTCAGGCGCTTGTATGAGGTTGTATACTACTCAATGGCATGAGATGAGATAAAAACATCCTTAGCAGCATAAAACAAAAACTTCCTAGAGCTGGACTAGAAACATGTCTCCCACAAGTACTGAGAATTTATAATTAATATTAAGTCTTTGTGTAGATATTTGGATTCTAGCTTATGGGACAAAAACTTCTGCCAATACATATGGCACCCATAGATCTATATAGAACTCAGTAAATTTCTGAATTAGTTTTATTATTTTTACCTCTTTGACAGAAAAAAAAGTGATATGAGAAAAAACTTTTCACACCCTGATGTTTGTCATCCAAGCTCCATTACTAAGTTCCACTTCAATAACCATTTTTTTTATAGGAACTCAACACAGAGTCTCAATGCTTCAAGTTATGTTCAAAACCAATCCATATCTCAAAACAAAAAAAAATCCTAAGAAGCAGTCAAATAACATTCACTTTATTTTTATTTTAATACATACTGCACACATGCTCAGTAGTTTAATATTGTTTTGTACATAGACATAATTAATTCAGATTTTGTCACTGTTTTTTGTCTTTCAGTGTGTGGCTCAGTGGGCAAAGGTACTCCTGACAAAAACTAATGACGTAAGATCAATTCCTAAAAGTCATATGATAAAAGGATAAAACTGACTACTATAAGTTTTCTTTTGCTTTCTATATGCACACCACTGTGCCCATATGTTCTCTCTCTCTCTCTCTCTCTCTCTCTCTCTCTCTCTCACTCTCTCTCTCTCTCTCTCTCTCTCTCACACACACACACACACACACACACACACACAGGTTCATACATAGTATAACTCAAAATAAAGTTTAATCAAATAAAAGCAGTAAACTATTATAATAAGTTAAATAAGGTAGGAACCTGTTAAAATAAATCATCACTCATAGGCCAAATATAAGAAAACAGAAAAATGAAACAAACACAAAGAAATAAATAACTTTTGTTGGTTTACTAAAAAAGGCAATTTTGTAACTAAGGCAACCATTTCTCAACAGTGTGAGTTGTAAGAAGTTCAACATATCATTTCCCTCTAAGTAAAATTTAAACATACAGAAGAATGAAATATAAAGAATTCAGTGGAAACTAGCATAAAAGACAGGAGATGTCTGTGAATGAGAAGTCCACATTACAAGATGGTACAAGATTATTTCCACTGAGAGGGGGGACCCATTGTACTTGAGCTGGTAGCTATTTCAAAAGCAAGAGTCATTCATATTTTAGAGATAAATCTATACCAATAAAAAATTAACTCTTTCTTTGACTCTTTCTCCATGTATCAGCTCATTAATTAAGGAACAATGCTGCTCAGACTTTTCTTTTTCAAATAGCTTGAACTTATAAAACAAGGAAATTTAATTATTTATTTGTCTGTTATATGATAAATACATATTTATTTAACACAAGTAACCTGTAAC
>NC_022016.1:17870369-17873632 GCF_000317375.1 Microtus ochrogaster
TTTTTGGTTTTTCGAGACAGGGTTTCTCTGTGGTTTTGGAGCCTGTCCTGGAACTAGCTCTTGTAGACCAGGCTGGTCTCGAACTCACAGAGATCACAGAGATCTGCCTGCCTCTGCCTCCTGAGTGCTGGGTTAAAGGCATGCGCCACCACCGCCCGGCTATCTACTATTTTTTATCTTACTCTCTTTCAAACTCAGGACCTCTTTTTAAAATTGTTGTTACATGCAAATATGTATATGAATGTATATTTATAAATATAATCTCAGTATGTTTGATGTTATTTTATGTTTGTTTTCAGGGAAGACCATATACTACTGGACAAACACTAGCTTTCATTCTAATAGCATGCAAGATTCCAAAGGAGGAAAACAATAGCCCTGCCTAGCTATGATGTACATAGTCATGTGAACAACAGCAATGGCCAATATGTCATGAAAATACTAAGAATAAAGTAATGACATGTATAGTTTGATAGTTAACAACAGTTTTATAATTAAACTTTAATTATAAATTAATCTTAATCTGAAGAGAAACCATAGTACTTAAAACATAGCCAACTGGCAATCTCCACCAATTTTCAAGCAGATTAAATACCTGCCTCCAGGCTGCACCACCACTGCAGCCCCCACTAGATGATGTCCATGAAGACTCACTGTGCTGCTCAAACCCAAGCACCTGAACATCCTCCTGATGGCCAACCCTGCCCCACAACTCCAGCAGATTACATAGGTACAGACACAAACTGCATTAGTTGGAAAAACAGCTGATTGGCTAGCCTCCCAAATGGACTGCCCCAAGTCCAGATCCTAACTAAACACCAGGGCACATTCTTTTTGCCTCCACCTCACAACTTAGGAGCAGCATGGAAACTGGACCCACGCCCCTGTGGTGGAACTCCACTGCCCTGCTGCAGTCCCCACCTGCTGCAAGCAGTTGAGATACCTGCATCAAGCCTACACCCCCATCCCTGCCATCCACTGGAACCTCTCCCACCGAGATTCACTCTGCCTCCCAACTCCAAGCACATGAACACCCTCCCTTTGGCCAGCCTTATTCCAAAACATCAGCATACTACATAGGCACAGATGCAAACACCAGTTGAAAAAACAGCAGGACTACATAGGCACAGGTAGAAACTATATCAGTGGGAAGTCCAAACAGAGGAAACTAACAAGCCTGTAGGGATAAGTAAATGTTTGTGTAATTGTGTAGGAGGTCTTCAGTCTCTGCGTTGCTTTTCTTAGTTAATGAATAAAGAAACTGCTTTGGCCTGTAGATAGAGCAGAACTTAGGTGGGGGGACAGAACTGAATTCTGGGAGAAGGAAAGAGTCGGGGAGATGTTATGGATCAGTTCTGAAAATTTGCTGCTAGATCACAACCTCGCAGTGATATACAGATTAATAGAAAAGGGTTAAATTAAGATGTAAGTATTAGCCAGTAGAAAATTAGAGCTAATGGAGCAAGCAGTGATTTAGTGAATACAGGTTCTGTGTGGTTATTTTGGTTCTGGGTAGCAAGGACGAACAAGTGGCTCCTTACTATATATTGGCACCCAACATGGGGCCAACTAAATCCATGTAAAACCTGAGAGGGCTAGAAAAGGAATTCTAGACAAAAAAAAAAAAATACATAGTTAACACAGCTTATTTCTGTTTGCTGGCGGTTTGCTGCAGCTCCTTTAAAAGAGCTATTCCTGATTCAGACATTTTTTAAATGCCTGTTTTCTGGGTCAAGCTGCCAGTGCAGCCTATGGCTCTTTTGGGAGATGGAGCATTTGAGTGGGGTTTGTGAGCAGACTGTTGCAGATTGCTTAATGGCAACATGAACTGGCTGTGTGCCAAGAAATGGGCCACTGTGCATATCTTTCAGAAGTGGTGAGCAGCTACACTGCTGGACTAAGCTGAGCAACCTCGCTGAGTGAGCAGAAAGTACCATATATATCATAATAATTGTGCAAAATAAGTTTTAGACTGGGCCAGCAAGCAAGAAGTACCATACATACCCTAATAATTGCGCAGCTTAATTTTAAAAAGTGCTTAGCATTTTAAAAAGCGCTCCTAGACAATAAAGAATAACAGATATGCAATAAAGACAAATTTAGATGAGTCACAGTGTTGGATAAATGTATGTAGGCTTGGGAGAGAAAAGGAAAAGAATATAAGGAGTTGGGAAAAGAAGTAAATCATTCAAAAAAAGAAAGTCTTTAAAGAGAAAGAGTACAGACCATTAGAGATTAAAAGGAGTAAAAAAAATAAGCCATGTAAAGATGGAAAATTCAGAATCTGTACTATGTTTTCTTTGATTTTTTGACTGTGAAGGAGTTTAGTATTGAGAGACATTTCATTGTATGGGCTTCTAAGCTAAACCAGCATGTATATTATAAAGATATCTTGACTTCAGAATTTGTGTCTAAGGATGTAGTGCTTTGGAAAAGAGGTTCTTTTTTGTTTTCACAGAAAACGAGAACCTATGGATTGCTTCTAGACTAATATAGTTAGATAGACTATGCCTCCCTAAAAAGTTGCCATGAACACCCTCAAAAATTATTTTGTCTAACTGCTGACTGAGATGAACCTGATTAACAGTGCCCCCAAATAGCAGGAAGCAGTATGGACGGAACTGTGCCAATATTCCCAAATATTGTTTGTAAATGTTCTTTATATTTAAAGGGGGAAATATAATAGGGATGGATACTTTGCATTAGTGTGGATTTTGCTTTATTAATACAAATTTAATGTCAATCTTGTTATATGTATATGTATTTCTGATCTTGATTAAAGTATTGTGATTGAGTAATTCATTTAAAAATGGAATGTATAATTAAGAAATATAGGTTAATAAAGAATCATCTATAATAGTCAAGTTTGTAGTCATGTTATTTAGATTTTTCTAGATGTATAGAGATATAGTTCAGATAGATATTCTTCAAATATTTCAGAGATCTACAGAATATGGCATGTAAAATGTTTAAAAACTTAAATTTTTTTATGAGAGTGAGATACATTTGCTCCTGGTAGCACCACTCTATTTCAAGAGGAAAATGGTCATTGAAGAGATTCTTTATGGAGTTTGTTAGATTAACTGGACATACAGGATCCACAGAGAAATTACTGCTAAACTTGCTTAAAGGTGTTATGGTCCTTCAGTGTTCCTGCTTAATAAAAGAATCTGCTAGACATTCTTCAGAACACAGAAGAAGTTACTGACAAACTGCCAATATAGATTGAACTGTCTTTGAAATATCCACCTTTGGGGAAAAGT
>NC_022016.1:17874972-17893930 GCF_000317375.1 Microtus ochrogaster
AAAAAAAGCATTATAATAAAAAAAAGACTTTTAGGAGCTCTAAAGATAAAAGGCCAAGTAATATATAAAGACAGACCTATCAGAATTATACCAGACTTCTCAATGGAGACTCTGAAAGCCAGAAAGTCCTGGATAGACTTTTTAGAAACACCAAGGAAACATAAATGCCCAGACTACTATGCCCAGCAAAAAAAATTTAATTGATATAAGTGGAGGAAAATAATATATTTCATGACAAAACCAGATTTAAACAATACTCATCCATAAGTCCAGCCCTACAGAAAGTACTAGAAGTAAACTCCAAGACAAGGAACTCAGTTACATCCACAAAAACACAAACAATAGATAATTTCATATCATCAAAATCCAAAAAAGGGAAATACACACACTACCATGACAACCATGAAAAAAATAACAGGAATTAAAAATCACTAGTCAATAATATCTTTTAATATCAATGGACTCATTTCACCAATACAAAGATACAGGCTAACAGAATGAATATGAAAACAGGACTCATCCTTCTCCTGCATATAAGAAACAAACTTCAAAGACACACATTACCTCAAAGTAAAGAATTGATAAAATATTATCAAATCAAATGGGCCTAAGTATGAAGAAGGCATATGGTGTGGGAATGGTTTATAAATGTTTACTTACATTTAAAGTAGGATATGCTATAGAGATGAATAATTTTTATAGAGATGGATCTTTGTTTATTGATACAAATTTAAGTTCAGTTTTGCTATATGTATATTTCTCCTCTTGATTAAGGTCTTCTGTTTGTATAGCTCACTTAAGGATGTAAGGTATAATTAAGAAATACAGTAAAAAGGCAGTCATTCATAATAGTCAAGCTTATAGTCATGTTAGTTAGGTTAACTAGATATCCAGAGATATAATTTAGATGTACAGGTATTAAACCCTTTCAAAAACTGACAAAATACAGCATTTAAAATGCTTTAAGAACTTAGGCAATAAGACACATCTGCTCCTGACAGGCCCAATCTACTTCAAGAGGACAGTGGACAATGAAGAGACTCCTTATGAAGTTTGTTAGCCATTTGGGCAAAAAACAACTATTACCTGGACTGCTTGATGGTATGCTGTATAAACTGGACTTGAGTACCCATAGACAAATGACTTCTAAAGTTGCCTAAAACAAGGTGAGGCAGTACTTTAGTGTTCCTGCTTCATAAGAGTCTGCCAGTCTTTCTGCAAAACACAAAAGAAATTGACTTTCAAACTGCCAATATAGGCAGAACAGTCTTTGAAGTTTCCTTCTGCCAGATACTATGGGCCTGTAGGCTAAAGATGGATGCCCCAAGGTTACAAAAGAACTTTGAGTGACTGTCCCGGCAGCGAGATGTCTCTGTTAATTCTAGAGTTTTAAAAGTTGTTTGCAATACACTTTCTGTTTACTTAGGTAATATTATATTCTTCTGGGGTATTTTACAGAGTTGAAGTATAGATAGTTATAGATTTCCTTAGTTATTATAAAAATAAGATATAAAACTTTAGACTTACAAAGATAGAACACAAAAAGAGTATTTGCCTTAAGTTGTCTTAATATTCTAACTATAATTCTTGATTGATACCTGCTTTGTATATGCAATTTTACTATGTTAAAGTCAAAATATTCCTTTTTATTTGGACAGAAAAGGAGAAAGGTTGTGGGACGGTCTTCTGTAAATGTGTTGTTTTTATTGGTTAATGAATAAAAAAGCTGCTTGGACCTATAAATAGAGCAAGGCAGGCATACATTTCAAACAGAGATAGAGGCGAAAAGAAGGCAGAGTCAGAGAAATGCCATGTATCCACCAGAGGAGAAAGACACCTGCCTCCCGGAAACATACTGGTGATAAAATATAAAATAATAAATATATGTTAAGATCTCACTAAAAGTATACTTAAGCTATTGGACAAACAATATTATAATTAATATATTTTCTGTATGATTATTTTTGGTCTAGGTGACCAAGAAATGAATAAAGAGCCTCTGACTACAGGTTTAGCTATCCTTATATCTAACAAAATAGACTTCAAACTAAAATTAATCAAAAGAGAAAGAGGACATTTTATATTCATCAATGGAAAAAAACTTATCAAGATGAATTTTTATTCCTGAATAGCTATGCCCCAAATAAAAGGGAAAATAGATTTTTAAAAGAAACATTACTGAAACTTAAATCACATATCAAACCCACACATTAATATTGGGAGACTTGAGTACCCAACTTTCACCAATGGACGTGTCTGTCAGACAGAAACTTAACAGAAAAACAAGGGAACTAATAGATGTCATTACTTAAATGTACTTAATAGACCTCTATAGAATATTTACCCCAAACAAAGAAAAATATACCTTCTTCTCAGCACCTCCTTGAACATTCTCTAAAACTGACGACATATTCTGTCATAAAGAATATATCAATAGAGCCAAAAAATTGAATAACCCTTTGTATCGTCCACCTGTCAGAATTGCTAAGATTAAAAACACTAATGACAGCTTACCCTGGAAAGTATGTGGAATAAGGGGAAACTTGTACAGCCACTTGGAAATCATTATGGTAGTTTCTCAGAAAATTAAGAATTGTTCTACCTGAAGACTCAGCAATACCACTCTTGGGCGTATACCCAAAGGAGGCACATTCATACCACAAGGATATTTGTTCAACTATTCTCATAGCACCATTACTAGTTTATGTAAACTATCATATCATCAGCAAATTGTGAGAGTTTCTCTTCTTCTTTTTCACTATGTATCCCTTTGCTCTCCTTTTGCTGTCTTATTGCTCTAGCTAGAACCTGAGGAACTATATTAAATAGATATGGAGAGAGTGGACAACGTTATCTTGTTTCTGATTTCAGTGGGGTCACTGTGAGTTTCTCTCCATTTGTTTTGATGTTAACTATTAGCTTCCTGTATGTTGCCTTCATTATGTTTAGGTTTATTCTTTGTGTCCCTGCTCTCTCCAAGACCTTTATCATGAAAGAATGTTGTATTTTCTTGAAGGAATTTTAGCACCAAATGAAATGATCATGTGGTTTTTATTTTTCTGTTTGTTTATATGGTGAATTACATTGACCGATTTTCATATGTTGCACCATCCCTGCATCTCTGAGATGAAGCTGAATTGATCATGGTGGTTGTATTTTTTTTATGTCTTCTTGGATTCTAATTGCCAGTATTTTATTGAGTATATTTGCATCAATATTTATGAATGAGATTGGTCTGGAATTCTATTTCTTAATAATGTCTTTATGTGGTTAGGGTATCGGGGTAATTGTAGCCTCATAAAAAGAGTTTGGCAATGTTCCTTCTGTTCCAACTGTGTGGAAGAATTTGAGGAGTATAGGTATTAGTTCTTCTTTGAAAATCTTGTAGAATTCTGAACAGAAACCATCTGGCCCTGGACTTTTTGTTTGTTTGTTTGTTTGGGAGACTTTTAATGGATGCCTGTTTCTATTTCTTTAGCAGTTATAGGTCTATTTAACTTGCTTATCTGGTCTTGATTTAATTTTAATAATTCTGGATATTTATCCAGAAAGGTGTTCATTTTCTTTAAGTTTTCCAGTTTTGTGTAGTACAGGTTTTTGTAGTGTGACCTAATGATTCTCTGTATTTCCTTTGTTTCTATTGTTCTGTACCCGTTTTTATTTCTGATTTTGTTGGTTTAGATATTCTCTCTCTGTTTTTAGTTACTTTGGATAAAGGTTTTTCTATTTTGTTTATTTTCTTGAAGAGTCCACTCTTTGTCTCATTGAATCTTTGTATTGTTTTCTTTGTTTCTCTTTTGTTTATTTTAGATCACCATGGCTTAAAATTAGAATTCAACAGTAACACTAATTCCAGAAAACCCACAAACACATGGAAATTAAACAATGCTCACCTGAATCATCAATGCATCAAGGAAGAAATAAAGGAAGAAAGTAAAGACTTCTTAAAATTCAATGAAAATTGTCATACAACATACCCAAATATATGGGACATAATGAAAGTAGTGTTAAGAGGAAAATTTATAGCAATACATGCCTACATAAAGAAGCTGGAAAAATCCTACACCAGTGAGTTAACAAAACATTTGAAAATTTTAGAAGAAAAAGAAGCAAACTCAGCCAGGAGAACTACATGCAGAAAATAATTTGTCATACTATATTAATTGATGAATTATTAGCTTCAGAGTTTTAAGTTATAGCCAGGCAGTGGTGGCACCTGCCTTTAATCCCAGCACTCGGGAGGCAGAGGCAGGCGGATCTCTGTGAGTTCGAGACCAGCCTGTTCTACAGAGCTAGTTGCAGGACAGGCTCTAAAGCCACAGAGAAACCCTGTCTCGAAAAACAAAACAAAACAAAACAAAACAAAACAAAAACTACAGCAAAAACCTGTCTTGAATACAACAACAAAAGAGTTAAATTGTTTGTCTGATTATATTATGGCAAATTCTATAACTTCTTGAAAGAAGACCAGATCCTATAACATAATACATTTATTGGTTCACAGTTTCTGCTGGACACATAATTGCTCTGTCTAAAATCTCAACTAATATTCATAAGTGTGCAAATAATTAGTATAAAACTCTCTTTTATCATTCACTTATCATTCAAACAGTTGAAATGTTTAGCATTTTTTTCCTTCTCTTTCCATAGTATTTGCTTGAGTTTATAGATTTTCTTCACTTTGCTATAGATTGAGTCCAAGGCCTTATGCAGCTTAGGCACATTTTTAATCTTTATTTTATAGATTTAACATGTAAATCAGAAGTAATCCATCAGAAATTCCTGGGGAAATCTTAGGAAGCATTTAAAAAGTCAGAACCCCTATCCCTTATCCTAGGAATCAGTAGTGCTGTAACATCAGCTGCCACCTAAAATGATCAATCTTAGAGATAAATCACTTCAATTGAACAAGGCATTTAATTCTGTGATAACATATCTTGAGAAAAGACTTCCCTATTTCCAAAGGGAAGAACATTTTATTCTTCTGTCTGTAACATGATGCTCACATCTGACAACAGTGAAGAGAAATGGTAGCACTTAGCCCCTTCAACTGCAGCAAGCACAAGACAGCCAGGAATTGCAATAAGAAATGTTAACTGACTTAGCAAAAATAAGCCATTGGATGCAGCAGCCCAGATAAACTATACCAAGTCAAGTAAAAGATATAATGTTTTCAGGGAACATCACTTTGACTGCTAATTATATACCAAGTAATTTACAGAGCTGGTAACCCTGATGTTGTATATAATATGTGAAAATTTTTAATTTACAGGTATGATCCTGATAAACACACAGATTTTAGTAAGTCAATTAGACTCAGGAAGTTCCCTCAATAGAAATGCAAATTAGTTTTACTTTGTTGTTGTTATTTTATTATTTTGTTTTATTTCAAGTCTTTTTTAATTAAGTGATGTCTATTACAGGTTTGGCAAGAAATATCAGTGCTTGAATTTTCCTCATCCCATTTGTTTTTTTTAATTCTAGAGACTAAATCCTACCAAGGATTTCAGAGAACATATGTTTATAATTCCCTTACTTGACTCCTGGGTCAGGAAGAAATTGTTAGCATTTACTGAGCTTTAATCAATTAGCACTGTCCTTTGGGTTTTCAAACACTTTTTTTTTTAATCCTTACACATGTATAAGAAAGGAAAACTTACAATGGGATATAGTCTTGCAGTCTTCTTCATTAACATCTCCCAGGACACTGTATAATCATTAAGAGTTATAATTAGCACTGAAGTACATTCAACTCCTAAAAGGAACATCTCTGAATCTAATAATGTTTCTAACATATGTACATTAAAGTCTGGAAACAATTTAAGAGCTTCTTACCTAATATATAATGACTTTCTAACAGAAAAATAAGAAATTAGTTTTTTTTAAATGGTCTTAAATGAATTTCCTTGTCCCCTTTAGATTTTGTTCACTGAAAACAATCAAATGTTCATGTAATAGAAAGTAAGGTATTGTTTTTAAAACAGGATCAGAGATCAGATGATGTCTCCGTTACTGTTCCATTGCTTTTAAAAGACACCATGAACAAGGCAACTCTTATAAAGAAAATCATTAAAATAGGGGCTCAGTTACAGTTTCAGATGCTTAGTCTGTTGTCAGCATGGTGTAGAACATGGAAGTACACAGGCAGACACGGTGCTGAGAAAGCAGCTGAGAGTTTTACATCATGATCTGAAGCAAAGAGAGAGAACTTGGTTTAGCATGGGGTTTTGAAACCCCATGCACACTAAGTGACAAACTTCCTACAATAAGGCTATGCCAACACCAAAAGGCCACACCTTCTATTCCTTCTCAAATAGTGACATTCCTTGATGGTTATTTAAATATATGAGCCTTGAGGGCTCCCTGCTTATTTAAACCACCATTGGTACCTTGTGTGGTAGTATACTCATGCAATCTCAGAACTTGGGAAACAGAGGTAGGAGAATCAGAAGTTTAAGACTTGTTTAGACTATGTAGCAAGTTCTGGGACAACATTAGATATAGACATTTTGACTTAATAATGATAAAAATAATAGCAATAATCAAGTTTGAAGTATCAAGTAAAGTTCTAAGAAAAGAAACTATAATAAATGAGTTTACTTCATGACTGTGTCACTAAGAAAAGTATTAGTTTATATTCATATATTTTGCTATTTGATTTCAAGAAGTTAGCTTTTAATGCAGACACTGTGATTGCATAGTTAAGCTACATATCTTCTCCCCATCTACCATTCATCTGGGGTCTATATCTGACATTCTTATTGTAATGCCATTGTCAAGAATTCGAAATGACTGAACATTTTACACCACAAATTTACTGGTACATTTTCAAGGATAACACAGAAAACACATCTCTTCCAGATAAAATACACAAAAAAGTTGCTATTCTGAGAAATAACAGTAGCCAGAATGTCATCTTGTTCTCATGTTCCTTCCTGGTCAGGAAAAAGTTGATGAAATGGCTGGTAAAGAAATTATGAAATCATTTTTAAATTAAGGCTGTAGCATATGGCAAGAATATACAAAGTCCTGCTTTCCTTACCATCTGTAGTATACAAGGGCTTGGAAACAAAAGGTAACAGAAGGCAGTGTGCCACTACAACATAAGTGTTGAATGCCCTGTTGTCTGAGAATCTGGGCCCATGTGTTATTTTAGACCTTGTAGAATCACACTAAGGAGATGAGGTACAAATCATCATGCCCCTTCACATATCAGAGTCTAGGAAAAAGTGCTTTATTTCATTCTTCCAAGAAATAGAAACAGATTTTACAGTGGTTCTTTAGAACCCCCTTGTTATCCTATTCCTCATAGATAACAGAATGTCAAGATATTTAATCAAGCAGCACCAAAACTTATTCAATTTTTTAAAAAAATCTTTATAAGAAGAATAAATATTTTAACTTACAAACTAAATGATAGTGATTATATTATTTACTAATCATCCTAATATTTTTCAAGCCACGTTATTTTAGAAAAATATGTGTTTATAAAGAAATGGAAAAGCAATACCCATGTTTAAGAACAAGATGCAATTTGAAATTGGGAGGAATAACAAGTTTTTTAAAACAATTTTGATTCAATTGTTACTATTTTCTTGAGTTTGGGCAATACTTTCTTGTAGTCCAAAGTCAGAATTATATGAAGATATACTAACACCTTTAGGTAAAAATATAACTGATTTTGTTCAGGCCTTGCTGGTCTTATAAAATGGATTTACAACTTTATCCTAGTATAAATACTTGGATAGGTGATGCCTTACTCACTGTTTTGTTGCTGTGATGCCAAGGCATCTCTTACAAAAGACAGTCTTCAATCTGAGGCTTACTTAAAATTTCAGAGGTTTAGTCCATTATTATCATGGAAGGTAGCATGGTAGGGAGCATGGTGCTGGAGCAGTAGCTGAGAGCTAGATCCTGACTCAGAGGCAGAAAAAGAGAAAGAAAGAAAGAAAGAAAGAAAGAAAGAAAGAAAGAAAGAAAGAAAGAAAGAAAGAAAGAAAAAGAGACAGAGAGAACAGAGAGAAATAGAGGAGCGAGAGAGAGCTGAACCTGACATGGATTGTTGAGACCTCAAAGCATTGTTGAGACAACAGGGCATTCAACACTTATGTTGTAGTGGCACACTGCCTTCTGTTACCTTTTGTTTCCAAGCCCTTGTATACTACAGATGGTAAGGAAAGCAGGACTTTGTATATTCTTGTCACTACCAATGACAAACTTCTTCTAAAACTTCTTCTAAAACTGACACACCACTTAATCCTTTTAATCCTATAAAAGAGTTATACTCCCTGATGACTAAGCATTCAAACATATGAATCTATATATATTGTTCCTATTCAAACCATCACAGATCTGTATGCAGATGAATAAAGCAGCATCACAAATTGGAAGATTTCACAACTGTCAAGGTAAGTTGCCACCATTCATGGTTTCTCTAACCCCAATTGTCAGACTATGAAAACTGAAGAATAGAACAACCACAAACCAAAAAATAAATTATTAGTGGAAAAGTAGAGATAAGTGTTGGAGAGTGCACTTTACTATAAAAATAATTGTTGTGCAGAAAGTATTTCTATTACCACACCAAATTTAGGGGAAAAAAAATCACAATTTTGATCAAAGATTTTAGAAGTTATTAGTAATTGCATGGTAAACACACAGCATTGTTTCTCATCAACTAAATTGACATAAAACCTTAGAGGGACTGAGAGACTGGCTCTCAGAGGAAATGAATGGATCTCCACCATGTTGAACTGGGCAGAGCCAAATAACAAATCAGCCTTAGTACTAGTCAAGCTCTTTAACAATTCAGTCCTGATCAGAAAAGGATTATAGATACACAATAAAGGCAAATTCAGATTGAAAATGCATCTAAATGGGTCACAGTGTTGGATAAATATATATAGGCTTGGAAGAGAGAAGAAATAGAATATAGAGAGTTATAAAAAGAAGTAAATCATCTAAAATATAGAAAAAATTTTTTAAAGAGACAGAGTGCAGACAGTCATAGATTAAAAGGAGTAAAGAAAAATAAGCTATATAAAGATGGAAAATACACAAAGTCTGATTATAAAAACTATCATATTTTCTTTGAATGTTTTGACTGTGAATGATCTAAATGCAGAGAGACATTTCATTTTATGGGCTGCTAATCTAAACCAACATATATGCTTTAAAAGTTTCTTGCCGGGCAGTTGTGGTGCACGCCTTTAATCTCAGCATTCGGGAGGCAGAGGCAGGCGGATCTCTGTGAGTTCGAGACCAGCCTGGTCTACAGAGCTAGTTCCAGGACAGGCTCCAAAGCCAGAGAGAAACCCTGTCTCAAAAAACCAAAAAATAAAAAAAAATAAATAAAGGTTTCTTGACTTTAAAAGTTGGATTTAAGAATACGTTGCTTTGGGAAAAGGGGTTCTGCATTTTTTTCCACATAAGATGAGAACCTGTGTATTTCTTCCACACTAATGTGGTTTGATGGACCAAGACCCCCCAGTTGCTCTCTGTGAACACTCCCAAAAATATTTCACCCCCAAAAAAGTTCGAAGCAGTTTGGAGAGAACTATGCCCAAATTCCCAGATATTGTTTATAAATATTTGTTTACATTTAAAGGGGGATATGTTATAAATATGAATAATTTGCTTTGTTGTGGGTCTTGATATATTCATACAAATTTTAGGTCAATTTTGTTATGTGTGTTTTTCTGATTTTGATTAATGTATTGTGTTTGTCCAGCTCATTTATAAATGTAATGTATAATTAAGAAACATAGGTTAATAGATAATCATCTACAATAGTCAAGCTTGTAGTCATTTTGGATAATATATATATTATTAGATAGGTATTCTTCAAATTTTTAAAAGACTAACTAACAGAATATGGCATTTAAAATGTTTTAATAACTTAGGGCTTTCATGACAATGAGATACCTCTGCTCCTGACAGCATCCATTACTTCAAGAGAAGGTTGGGAATTGAAGAGGCTCCTTATGGAGTTGGTTAGCCATTTGGGCAAGAAACTGTTCTTGCCTAGACTGCTTAATGGTATGCTCTGTGAACTGGACATGCAAGACCCACAGAGAAATGACTGCTAAACTTTGCCAGAGGTGGGAAAATCCTTTGGGGTTCCTGTTTCATAAAAGAGCCTACAGACATTCTGCAGGACACAAATAAAAGCAACTGATGGCCTTGCCAATACAAGGCAGAACAGATCTTCAAATTTCCTACATTACAGAAAAGTATGCTGAATACTATGAGCCTGTGGGCTGAAGATTTGATTCACCCAAAAATACAGAAGAACTTTGGGTGACTATCCAGTCATTTCTAGAGGTTTGGAAGTTACTTATGATGCATTTCCTACTTACTTAGGTAAAATTATATCCTTCTGAATTGTTTGATGGAGTTGAAGAATAAATGATTATAGTTATAGTTTTCCTTAGATAAAAAATAAAGTATATATAAATATAACTGTAATTCTTGCTTGAGGTGTGTTTTTTTTATATGTATTTTTTTCTGTGTTAATGTTAAAACCTTTCTTTTTATTTGTACAGAAAAGGGGAGGGGATGTAGGATTCCCCTCTGTATGTTGTGAATACCAATGAGTAATAAAGAAACTATCGTGGCATGTAGTAGGGCAAAAGAGTAGAGCTAGGTGGACAAAACTAAACTGAATGTTGGGAGAAGGAAGGCAAAGTTAAGAGACACCATGTAACCCCACCAGAGACAGGCACTAGGGATAGAACGTTTCCCAGTAAGCCACAGCCATGTGGTAATAAACAGATCAATGGAGATGGGCTAACTTAGGATATAAGAGTTAGCTAAAAATACATTGGCTATTGGCTAAACAGTATTGCAAATAATATGGTTTCTGTGTGATTTTTTTGGGACTGAGCAGCCAGGAACAAACTAATGGCCTCCTACAAAACTTCCCTGTTCTTGACTATTCATTTCCTTCAAGTTCTTCTCCCAGCTTCCTTTCACTCTTCCTCCTTCTTTTCCACCCACCCTTCTACCCCTACCCCCATTCTCCCAATTTTCTCAGGTAATCTTTTCTGTTTCTGTGTCTTCACTGTGGATTGGCCAACAAAGCTGACAATGGGATCATGTCTTCTTTCTAGCAATAGAATGTATCCTAATATGAATCAATAGGAAGATATAAATATTTTCTGATCACCTCAGTTTTGTATAGAGTGTTGAAGTTCTATTTTATGTACAGTGTGCCTGATGTTTGTAGAATCATTATTCCCCTGGAGCTGTATCACAGCCTGGCTATTTATTCTGGCCAATATTGAGAATTTTTCTTTCCATTAGTAAGTATTGATTCTGATATCCCTCACAAGCACTATTTTTATATCAAAGATAATGGAGTCAATATGTTATAAAGATGATGAGCATGCAAATATCAGCCAATAGTAAGTTGTTATTGATGTATCTAATTATAAACTCTGACAGTAATAAATATAGATGTATTTTTTATGGCCATCAAATCGTATGTTATTTAAAACTCAATATTTACAAAGACTGATAAATTCCATAACTGAATATTTAAAATAAATATAGTTGCATGAAAGTCGATGGCCAGTGGAAGGGAATCTCATAATATATATCTCACTGCTATCACATACAAATTTACACTCTCCACTATATTGAGTAAAAACAAACAAACTGATGGCTAGAAAGACGATAGATGTTTTGGAGAAGGTCATTTAGACATGAAATATTGATGAATTTAATAACAAGAGCCAAAAAAGGAGCATATATGTTGGCAGAGGCAGCTCTGACTTGAAATAATCACACAGAAACAGTATTCTTTACAATAATGTTCAGCCAATAGCATAAACATATTCTCAGCTAGCTCTTAAATCCCCAAATAACCCATTTCTATTAATCTGTGCATCAACACTTGGCAGTGGCTTACAGGGTAAAGTTCCATCCAGTGTCTAGCGTCTTTCTCTGGTGGGGCTACATGGCTTTTCTTTGACTCTACTTTCTCTCTCTCTCTCTCTCTCTCTCTCTCTCTCTCTCTATATATATATATATATATATATATATATATATATATATATATATCTTCCAGCCTTGCAATTTTCTGTTAAGTCATTGGTCAAAAGCAGTTTCTTTATTAACCAATGACAATAAAACATATTACAGCATACAGAGGGGAATTTCAATCACATTTATAATAACACACAAAAGAACTAAATTACCTCATCTTCTATTGGAAAAACCTAAGGGTCTATCAGCTCTATTGTACAGAATAGAATTGTGTATGTTTTGAGGTAATTTCAAAGTGTGACTCGGCAGAGTGGAGGTTGAATCACTTTTACAAATACAAAAAAATTTAATATAGTGTGCTATACCATTATTGATAATAGAAAAGATTAAAACAAAACCTGAATTCATCATCACAGGAGATATATAGTTGGATAATCTGTAATGATTTTATATAGAGGAATGTGAACAAATGGCAAAATTAAGTTCTTGATTGTGGATTAATCTCTAAGATATTTTGTTAGTTTTACAAAACAGAAAGTAAAAGTATACACAATTAATTATAATTAAGAAAGAAAAATCAGTACAAAATATTTCTTACATAATAAA
Organism: Microtus ochrogaster; assembly: GCF_000317375.1. NCBI lineage: Eukaryota > Metazoa > Chordata > Mammalia > Rodentia > Cricetidae > Microtus > Microtus ochrogaster. The sequence goes on from NC_022016.1 coordinate 17,887,567, forward strand.
GGCTTAATATTCTTTATACTGAATTAAGGAAGAAGAAATATGAAGGAAAGTATATTTCCTAAATTATCATTTAGAAAGTTTCATTTTTAATTATACCCTAATATAAATTTTAGAAATCTGAGCTCAGTCTTTAAAAAAATAATAGAAACATATAATGAAATAAAAGTAAAATGAGCCAAGTAATCAATCAGGAAGTTAACATAAAAATAAGATAATAAAACTTATATTGTACCTTTCAACAAATCCCATCTCTGTCACCTATACTCTCCATAAAGGTGTTATTAAAAAATGGGAAATACAGTGTCAATAATAATAACTTTAAAAGTCACTTGGAAGTACTACAATATACTACAAGTTAATAAATGAATTATTATTAAATGAGGTACCAATGTTAAAGAAAATCAATTACAGAATCAACAGCATATGAACTCTTACAATATTGTATTTGAATAAGAAATAATGATATAACTTTGGGTTTTAAAACTATGTAAATAAGAATTTCAGCCGGGCGGTGGTGACGCATGCCTTTAATCCCAGCACTCGGGAGGCAGAGGCAGGCGGATCTCTGTGAGTTTGAGGCCAGCCTGGTCTACAAGAGCTAGTTGCAGGACAGGAACCAAAAAGTTATGGAGAAACACTGTCTCAAAAAATCAAAAAAAAATTTAGATAGAAACTTCAATGAATAAAGAAATATAAAGTTGCCAGGCTGTGGAGGCACACACCTTTAATCTCAGCACTCAGGAGGCAGAGGCAGGGTGATCTCTGTGAGTCTGAGGCCAGCTGGTCTACAAGAGCTAGTTCCAGGACAGGCTCCAAAAAAAGCTACAGAGAAACCCTGTCTCGAACACCCCCCAAAAAAGAAATAAAGTTTTATTTCACATACAGTAACAGTAGTAGTAATAATGATAATAATAACAAAACCATTATACAAACTACAAATCATTGACTCATCTAGTATTAATCAGAGATTTCAGGTTACAAGGCAAACTACCACTTGGAATTTTCAAGTGATAGGAAATATGGGGAGTCTTAACTAATTATTTCTGACCTATGCTGAAATGGGCTGGAGCCATAGCCTGGTTAAGGGCAACCAAGAGATACTTTTAATAATACCTGGAGAAAAATCTGCTAAATGAACCACAGTCATAGGGTGGCAAAAATGTCTGGGGGTTTTACCTTTTCAAATTCAATGAGATTGTGATGATGAGAAATCATGCGAAGAAGGAACAAATCCTATCCAATCCTACTTCTGAGGTGCATGAAATAATCATACTTATAACATAAATAGTGATGTTGCTGCTGTCAGCTGGGGTAAGAGAGCAAAACAGACTACCAATAGAGTAAGTACAAAGCTTTAGTTTGGAAAACTTTAGTCTAGGTATCTAGTGTATAACTATCCCTCTACAAACACCAGGCTCAAAATGTATAATCTGTACATTCAGGAGTCTATTAAGATGGAAGATCTCATGATAACTGTATTTCACAAGGACATGGTGTATGGGAAAATAAAGTTGAACAAATGTAATATGAGTTTTTCCTAGGGTTATAAAGATTTTCTTTGATACTATATTTGTGTACACATGATACTATTCATTTATCATAATGCTTAAACATATTTTCAAGTGTTTAGAATTTTCAATGATTTCAGAATATAATGCAAAATGTGATATAAAAAACTAAATTTTGTGACAAATGTATGAGACATCATGGATAGAATAGTGACTGAAAAACTTCAAGTCTATAAAATTAAAGAAACATAAACTAGAAAACCACAGAATTAGGCTGATTAGGTGCCTAGCAGCTATAGGTGATGGAGAAAAATGTCTAAGGATCTAAGTTCAGTCTTTGGCTCCCACATGGTGCGAAGAGAGAAATGACTAAAGTAACTACGTGACCTGGTATACATGCACACACACACACACACACACACACACACACAAAGTAATTATCCCTTGAGGTATGAGTTATTTAAATATTTCTATATGGCTTCTATAAGTCCAACCTGAAATATAAGGAACCAAGAGCTCTATATACATGGGTATGATTATACAAAAAGAACACAGAATTTACTATGGTGGTCAGAAAACAAAAGGTGTGTAAAAGACAACACAATGTGAAGCAAAACAAAAATCAGGAATTCATGGTAAAACATTTAAAAGCTCTTAAAATAAATAAGCAAAAAAACCTAATTTCATATTTTAAGTCTGAACAGGGAGTATGTATGCATGATGATAAACAGAAATAAATTAATAAATTAAACAAGTAGAAATACAATCCTCACAGCAATAAAATATCCCAGCCAATTTATTTAAATTCTCTATCATCAAGGAAAGTATAATTCCATCCACATTTTTTTTGTAAAAAATGTGGAAAGGCCCTATAAGGTAATTACTATTGGTAATACACCAATAGTCAGGTGTATTTGGGCATGCATACATGTGAAGGAATGTCTCAGAGTGGTCCTTTCTTATCTAGATACCTTTAAATAGATCCATATCCTCAGAATCATCATAGGAAATAATCAAACTCTGTTCTATTCCATTAGATGATTGTTCTTTAAGAAATTTTCTACAAAACAGCTGAATTCTGCATGATTTTGAAGACCATTGATAATGAAAGCTCTCTAGGAAACACTAATAACACAAAGGACCTTTGAATATAATGACCAAATGGAATACAGAACAAAAAAAATATTGAATAAAAGAAAAAAGAAATAATGGAATTTACTTAATCACATTTTAATCTGATTGGCATGAATATATTTTACTGATATTATATATTATATTGCTATATTATATATAATATAAATTGTAATGTAAGTTGTAACTAGAATGTTCTCGTCTACCTCAGCTGTCAACTTGACATAGCAGAGTCATGTGAAGGAGAAAAAAGTGAGATATTTTCCAGATCAGATTGTTCTGGGGCAATGTCTGTGAAAAATTGGATTGATGATTAATTTGGAAAGATCAGTCCCACTAAGGGCAGTTCCATCCCTAGACATGTAAGCCTAGCCTATACAAGGATCTAGCTGACTAAGAGTCAGTGGACAAAGCAATTATAAATATTCCTTCACAATTTGTGCTTCAGTTCTTGCTTAAGAGACCCTGTTCCAACTTGCCTTATGATGGTTTATGACCTAAAACTGTAAGGTAAATTAAAACTGTTCTTCCCCTAAGTTTCTTAAGTCAGAGGGTTTTATTGGAAGAAAAAAAGAAAAATCAATACTTAGTTTATTAAAACTTCATGTACTCTGCAACACTTTAACTTTGCAAAACTCTTGTATAAAATCTTACATGCTTTAATCTCTCCACTGACCATTTCCAAAAACAATAGCAGACTGGTAACAAGTGGTATTATGAAGATATAGCTACAACTAGGCAATAAAGAGAATTTTTGCCTTGAATATATGGGTAAACTTAGTGGATATTTTGCAGCTCATTTTTTCTTGGTAGGTATCTTTTAAAGTAGAAAAAGAACTCATAATCCTAATTCTGGTAGAATATTTTTTCATTTATTTTTGATATTATAATACAATAATGGTGTGGGAGGTTCTTCTGTTTTGGTGTTGCTTTCATTGGTTAATGATTAAAAAACTGCCTTGGCATTTTGATAGGGCAGAAGTTAGGTAAGTATGGAAAAACAGAACTGAATGCTGGGAGGAAGAGCCAAGGAGAAGCCATGGATCCTCTGTCTGAGATGGATCCTGGTTAGAATTTTTCCCAGTAAGCCACTGCCACATGACAATATACAGATTAAGAGAAATGCATTAAATTAAGATGTAAGAATTAGCCAATAAGAAAATAGAGCCAATGGACCAAGCAGTGTTTTCATGAATACAATTTCTGTGTAGTTATTTCAGGGCTAAGCTAGCTGGGCAGCAGGGATGAAGAAGCCGGTCTCTCCTTGCAACAAAATAACAATTTCTTTTTCCCCTTCTTGTCCCATGACCCTCCCTTATACCTTCCTTGTTCTCTTTCAAATTCATCTCATGCTTTTTAAATTAATTTCTTTTACATGTATATATGTATATGAATATGCAAAATTATTCCTAAACATAGCCTGGCTAGTGTGTATAATGTTACTTGTGTGTATGTTTTTAGGGGGCCATTCATTATTGAATAATCAGTTGATGTACTTTTCCCTTTGGGAAAAAGATATTTCCCCCTCTCAGGATTTATTACTAGATGAGGTTCTTTTTGTAGGTTTCCAGGACTTTTCTCCATCCAAAAATATCCATCGTTGTTGTCCTTGTTGAGCTCATGTTTAGAGAGTCAGGTTGGTGACACTTTATGAATATAGCTTCTGACATTAGTAAGAGATTCCATCTCACAGAAACATCATTGGTCCCCTGACTCTCCCAATATGTTTGTTCCATTATCTGCCCTGCTCCCCAAGCCTTAGGTGAAGAATTAGTTTTATAAGTGTATCCATTGGGACTAGGTTCCTCAAACTGCATTTTGATTTGTTATGATTTTTCATAATGGTCTCATTAAATTGGAAAGGGATGTGGCCTTGAATGAGTGAGGTCACATCCAGCTGTCACTATTAAAAGTGTTTAGATTGTAAGTAGGGAATATGTTGGTTTACTAAAGTAACTTTTTTAGGTTCTCTTCCAAGATCTATGACTTTACTACCCTTGAGTAGTTGGCTAGGTATGAACTTCAAGGTTTTCATGCCATGTTGTTCATTGTTGTGGTTCATAGGTATCTTACTTATATGGGATGATTACTGACTCTTCCCTTTGAAAGTTTACATAGTACCTTCTGATCATGGCACTTAGTCCTCAAGAGAAGTAATTCAAGTTTTCTCTGTACAGTTATCTATAGGCTCTAATTAGTAAATGTAATGTGTCTTTAGCAATAAAGACTTAATTTCTACCTATGTGTGGCAACCAATGACAATATCGGTAGTCTTTATATTTTTTGAAAATCTTATATAAAATGACCAACAATTCACAAAAGAGTTTCTTGTGAAATATCATGCCTGATGAAATTTCACTAAAGCAAGATGTGTAAATTTACATATTACTACCACAAAACCAGACATTTAGACCGAGGGAACTTATATTAAACGTTTTTATTTTAGCTATTCAATACTAGAATTCCTTATGACTTTTTAAGATGCCATTACTTTTGTTTTAATCTTCCCACTTTCTGGATTTGCCTACCTCCATATTTCCTAAAGAGCTACAGCTTTTCCAGTTTCCCTAAGTAGGTCATTTACTCCCTGATATTTATTTTCTTATTGCTCCCTAATTTCCCTTTCCGTACACTGGCAATAGTTTGTCTTAACATTCCTGTTCTCTGCAGCTACTGCCATGGAATAATGCTTTTGTACACTGGAAAGATTTGTCACTCTATAGGTTTAATAAAATGCTGATTGGCCAATAGCCAGGATGGAAGTATAGGCAGGGCAACCAGACTCAGAATTCTGGTAAGAGGAAAGGCAGAGAGACACAGTCACCAATCAGATTCAGTGGAAACAAGATAAGAATGCCTCACTGAGCAAAAGTACCAAGCCACATGGCTAATGGGTTAACTTAAGATGTAAGAACCAGTTAGTAATAAGTCTGAACTGAAAGGTCAAACAGTTTATAATTAATATACAACAAATTAGTGCACCAACATGGTCAACTAAATCCACTTAAAATCGGAGAGGTCTTGGAAAGGATTCTAAATACTAAAAACAAAGTTTAGCTACATTTTTTTTCCCAAATGAGCTTTGTTTGCTGGTAGCATACTATAGCTTCTTTATGAGAGGTCTTTCTGATTCAGCAGTGGCAAAAAAAAAAGCTGCACAGTTTTGAAACCCTAGCTTTCAGGGTAGTGTTGTCAGTATGAACCCTGGCTCTTTCAGGGGGCCTAGTATTTATTTGGGGTTTGTGGGCAGCATGCTGAAAGTTACTTTGTGGCAACATGGGCCAACTGGTTATCAGAGTTGAGGTGGTGAGGATGGTTCCTACACAGCAGTCTCTGAGGCAGTGAATAGATTTCTACCATGTTGGACTGGGTGTAGCAATAAGGCAGGGCTATATTTTCCCTAGCATTGCTGTTGCTTAGGTTTTTAAGAAACATTTAATATTTTAAGATGCATTCCTGGTCAGAAAAGGATGATAGACATACAATAAAGACAAAATCAGATGAAAAAGACCTACAAATGGGCCACAGTGTTGAATAAATGTACATAAACTTGGGAGAGAGAAGAAAAAAAATATAAACAGTCATAAAAAAGAAGTAAAGATTTTAAAAAACAGGTAAAGTCTTTAAAGAGCAAAGTAAAGACAGCCATTGATTAAAAGGAGTAAAGAAAAAGTCATATAAAGGTAGAAAATATACAGAGAATCTGAACTATATATACTATTGTG
>NC_022016.1:17894192-17899751 GCF_000317375.1 Microtus ochrogaster
TGGATTAATTTCAGACTAATGTGGTTTGATGGATGAATACCACTGAAAGGTAACCATGAACACCTCCAAAGAATTACTTTACCCAACAAAAAACAGAAAGCAGTTTGGAAAGGACTGAGTCCCTATTCTCAAATATTGTTTATACATGTTTCTTTACATTTAAATGGGGATATGCTATAGAGATTTGCATTGGTATGGATTTCATTTTATTGATACAAATTTAAGGTCAATTTTGATACACTGTGTATACGTATTTCTGTTCTTGATTAAGATATTGTGATTGTCCAGTTCATTTAAAAATGCAATGTATAATTAAGAAATATGTTAATAGATAGTAATCTATAATAAGTCATGTTAGTTAGGGTTTCTAGATATATAGAGATATATTTCTGTTAGATAGGTATTCTTCAAATCGTTTAGAGACCTTCAGAATATGGCATTTACAATATTTTAATAACTTAGGACTTTTCATGACAATGAGACACATCTTCTGGCAGCACCAATAAACTTCAAGAGGAAGATAGACACCAAAGAGGCTCCTTATGAAGTTGCTAGCCATTTGGGCATGAATCTGCTATTGACTGGACTACCTGATGGTATGCTGTGTGAATTGGACATGGAGGACCCACAAAGAAATGACTGCTGAACTTGCCTAAAGGTGAGATGGTCCTTCAGGGTTCATGTTTCATGAAGGAGCCTGCAAGACATTCTGCAGGATACAGAAGAAAGTGACTGACAAACTGCCAATATAGGCAGAAATGTTTTTGAAATTTCCTGCTTTATGGAAAAGTCTTCTTCTGGATACTATCCACCTGTAAATTAAAGATGGATGCCCCAATTATACAGAACTTTGGATGACTGTCTTGGAAGCAAGATGTCTCTGTCAATTCTAAAGTTTTGAAAATTGCTTAACAATGCACTCACTGTATACTTAGGTAACATATCCTTCTGGAGTCTTTAGTGGAGTTGAAGAATAGTTATAATTATAGTTTTCCTTAGTTATATCAAAAGATAAAGTAGATATAAATATAGAAACAGTAATTCTTACTTGATATCTGTTTTGTTGTATGTAATTTTACTATGTTAAATTTGAACCCTTTCTTTTCATTTAGACAGATAAGGGGAGGTGATGTGAAATTCCCACCTGAGTGCTGCGAATACCATTACTTAATAAAAAAAAACTGGCTTGATCTGATAGGGCAAAGTAGAACTAGGCAAGGAAAACTAAATTGAATGCTGGGAGAAAGAGAGCAGAGTCAGGAAAAGCCATGTATCCCTGCCGGAGGTGGATGCAGGAACTTTACTTTATAAGCCACAGCTACATTACAATATAGAGATGAATACAAATTGGTTAAATTAAAATGTAAGAGTCAACCAATAAGAAGCTAGATCTAATGGACCAAGCAGTGGTTTAATTAATACAGTTTCTGTGTGGTTATTTTAGGGCGGGGAAGCCAGGAACAAAGAAGTGGTTGGAAATTTACCTGGTACATCACAACCATATGGCAATACACAGGTTAAATTAAGATATGTGAGTTAGCCAGAAATACTCTTAAGCTATTGGCCAGACAGTATTACAAATAACATGGATTCTGTGCGATTATCTCAGGGCTGAGAAACTGTGAACAAGCAAGTAGCTCCTCCTTCTATATCTTTGTGTTTCCTTGGGACTAAATGGCCACAGGACTGTGCAGGATTTACACACAGTCTAAAACTTCTGTCTACAAATGATGCCAAAAGGTTTGGCAAGAATTTCCACAAAAAGCTTGAGATAGCCTTTAAAAAGTGATTCTAGATAGATAAGAACAGAGTCAAGCACAGCTTTTTGGTAATTGTCTTTTTTTTCTAGTAGGCTGTTTGCTGGCAAAGTTGCACCTGCTTTATGAGTAGTTCCCTGACTTAACGTTAATGGCAAAATCCTCACAGCTCTTTTAAGAGGCTCTGCCAACAAACACTTAAATGGTATGTGTGAGCAGCTCAGGTTTCTTGATGGTGGCATGGACTTAGAAATTCCACAGAGTTGTGGCAATTTATCTGTCTCTCAGAAGTATCTCTGCCATGAAGTTAGACTGTAAAAGCTAAGTAATGGGGTGGAACCAGTCATCAAATCCACAGCTTTAATATTGGCCATATCATTTAGCAGATTAAAGAATCATCTGCTCGGAAAAAGATAGAGACAGACAGTAAAAACAGATTTAGAGAGAAAAAAACCTTTATGCAGTTTATAGTGTGTATAAAAATATTTGTAGCCTTGGGAGAAAAAAGAAAAAAGATAGAGAACATCATTTTAAAAAGAGAGATAGAGTATTCAGGCATGGTGGTACTTGCCTTTAATTCCAGCACTTGAGAGGCAGAGGCAGACAAATCTCTAGAATTTTAGGCTAGCCAGAAAATTAAAAATAACAATAAAAGAAATAGAGTAAAAAAATAAAGGCATGTAAGATGGAAAATAAATAGAGAATCTGAATACTGTAAGCTATTTTGTTGTTTTTGTGTTGTTTAACTGCTGAGGAAGGAAAAAGATCTGCTGAATGACATTTGATTAAAGAAATACTAGAATTATCCATCATATAAATTTTAAAAATGCTTTGACTTCAAAATTTAAGTCATAAGACATTTTACTGTGTAGAAAGATTTTGCTTTTTTTCCCAAAGGAAATGGGAGGCTGTGGATTCATTCTGGGTTAAGAAAAATGTTTGATCAAGGAAGACCCCCTGAAAATCTTTATTAGGAGAGGATACCCCAGATGAACCAACATTTTACAACACCTCCCTTGAAGTTTCTACTGAGTTCTACATCCAGAACAGCATCATGACTACTGATTGAGATGATTCAGCCTCACTGGATACTCTAGTCAGGACTTGACCATAATCCTAAATTTTCTTTGCACCCCCATATGATTATCAGTGTCACAATCAGCAGGAAGTAGCCATAAATAATATTCCCATAATTGAAAAAATGGATTATGGAATTTTTTCATTTGTTTAATGTTTTGTTTACAAGTTACTATGAATAATGATCAGGGAAAAAAGCTAAGCAATGGAGAATATATTCAGGGTCATGTTTTGTAAAGAAAAAATGGGAACTGCTGTGTGATAACACTTTTGTACACTGTAAAAATTTGTCGCTCATATTAGTTTAATAAAATGCTAAATGACCAGTAGACAGAAATTATAGGCAGGGAAAACAGACTAAGAGAATTCTGGTAAGAGGAAAAGCAGAGAGACATAGCCACCAGCCAGAAGCAGAGGAAGTAAAACAAGAATGCCTCACTGATAAAAGGTACCATGCCATAGGACTAGACATAGACAACAATTTTGGATTAAAGTTGTAAGAGCTAGTTAGTAATAAGTCTGAGCCAAACAGTTTATTATTAACCTAAGCTCTGTATGTTCTTTGGGACTGAATGGTTGCAGGACCAGATGGGACAGAAATTTCTGTCTACAAGTTGCTCTAAGATACATACTCACATGTGAAGACTTGGGCTAGAATCTCAGAGATAAGAGAGAATATGCAATAATTGTCATTCTTTGTCTCAAGTACTTCACTCAATATGTTTTTATAGTTCTTTTCATTTACTTTCAAATTAATGGTTTCGTTTTTGTTTACAACTGAATACTATTTCATAAGGTATGCATACTACAATTTCATTATTTATTTCTTGATTAAAAGACCTTTAGTTTGTTCATTTCCTACCCATTGTAAATAGAGCATCAATGAACATGACTGAACAAGAATATGTGGACTAGGATGAGGAATGATTTGTGCATATACCAACATGTTATATAGCCATTTATTTTTAGCACTTCAAAATTATATACACGGATTTTCATTATGACTGACCCATTTGTAAACTCATAAAGAGTGAATGAGTGTTTGATTTTCCTTGAAACTTTTCTAGTATTTGCTTTTGGTTGTTGTATTTATATTTGCCATTTTGACTGGGGAAAGATGAAATCTCAAAGTTATTTTAATTTGTATTTCATTGATTACTTGGGATGGGACAATGAACAATTTTTGATATATTTCTTGACCACATTTTGACTTTTGAAATTTTCAGTGCATATCTCAAAGTGATTTATCAAATGGATGATTTTTTTTATTTTCATTGCTGTCGTCTTTGCTCTTTTATGTTTTTTTATTTGTTCTGGATATAAAAATTTGTCAGCTGTATAGGTGGAAAAGTTTCTTTCTCCTTTAACCAGCTGATTTTCTTGATAGTAAACTACAGCTCTCATTTTAAAGAGAATAAGCAATAGTTTATTTTAAAGCCATATTCAGTGACAATGGCCAAGGAATACAGAATTATGTTCCTTTAAATTCCATGTTTTGGAGTGGATGTCTTCCAAAAAAGTATTATAGTTTAAAGAATGGAAAAAAAATCATAGTAAGGCAAGTTGAATGTATATTGGTGGGTTGATCAATGCCAGCTACATTGAGACAGAGGAAGCTTTTTTATAAGTTCAAGATGCTATCTGATAATGTTCTTAGCATTTATATTGGCAGAAACCAGATGTCTGATTCATTAGTAGAATATTTTTATTTTTTATAAAAAAAAATGTGAGCTCAGAAATGGAAGAAAGGGAGAAGGAATGATTATTATGCAGGTTCAAGATAGATAATTAACTTCAGGACCTGCAACATTCCAATCTCTCTACAGTACTGAAACTTTAATCAACCAATCAGACCTTGTCAATACATCAACTTATCAAAAGTTTTCATTCACAGTTCTTCTTTGCTGTGCAGAAACTATGGTTCATAATGTCCTACTTGATAATTGTTGAACTTAATTCATAGGCCAATGGGATCTTATTTTTAAAAAAATTACTTTCCTGTACCTGTAAGATGTAGTTTCCCAGCTACATATTCTACTAGGTATTTCAGTGCTTCATATTTCAAATTTAGCTATACGATTAATTTGGATGTGTGTGTGTGTGTGTGTGTGTGTGTGTGTGTGTGTGTGTGGTGTGTTTACATGTGTCTATGTGTGTGTTTGTAGGGTTAAGCCAGCCCCTTTAGAGCAGGTTTGACTGGGGCAGTTGTTGACTTATGCGGAGGCTGCACGCTCTCTTTTTCTTTCCTACCTCCTGTGCTGTGCGGGAACTTCAGTTCTGTAAGTTTTATTTAATCATTAAAATTGTATATATTCTTTAATATTTGCCTGTATTAATTCACGCCAATACACTTGGCGCCCAACGACCGTGGGGCTTTGCAGGGACCCGGCCCAATTCGGAGTCTTTGGGGGCCGCCGCTTTGGCAGGCTCCCTGGGCACGTAGATTGTACCTTTTCAGCCAGTCCGACTACAGTTGGGAACACACCTGAGATTCTGAGCAACTCGATCTTTCCCAGTGCCTGCTAAAAAGTCATACAGGTCGGGACTATAAGAACTCCCTGGCCCTGCCCTGCCTGACAGTGGCACAAGTGCCTCTGTAACACTGTGATCAGCCTCTGTTCCCCCCCCCACCTCCGCCAGCGCTCGGGTCACGTGACAGCGGCCCTGCGAGCTGGCATCCCTTTGATTTGTTTACTTTGGCAGCTTTTCTGGCCCAATTGCTATT
>NC_022016.1:17908922-17911202 GCF_000317375.1 Microtus ochrogaster
TGATTTGTTCAAGTGGACTTTGCATCCTGTGACATTGTTGAATTTTCTTTTGTTTTTAGAAGTCTCCTGGTTGGTTTTTTAGCATCTGTAATGTATAGTGAACATCTGTGTCTCCTTGCTTACATCAGTGGAATTGATTTTCTCCAAATAAGATGGTTTGGGCTGTAATTTTCTTGGGCATAGTTTTATTATGTTGAGGTGTGCTCTTTCTATCACTAAATTGGTTTTATTATTATTATTTATTATTTATTCTGAAGAAATATTGGATTTGGTCAAAGGAATTTTCTAAATCTATTGAGATGACATGTGATTCTTGTCTTTCAGCCTATTTGTGTGCTTTATTATATTTATTGACATGTGGATGTTGGATACTTTTTGAGATTAGAAAGGCTTCCAACAATAACCAAAAATAGGTCTCTAAATAAATGCATACATAAATACATAATAACAAAAGGCAAAGGTCAGATGTGTTTACAGAAGAATTCTAACAGACTTTTAAGCAAAATCTACAGTCAATCCTTCTTAAACTATTTTTAAACATTTGAAACAGAAGAAGCACTCCCTAAATTCTCCTAAGTCAGTATTGTTCTAATACCAAAACCATGCAAATATACACCAAAAAAGAAAACTAAAGGCCATTATCTCTGATAAACTAGCTCAAAATGCTCAAAGCAATAATTAAAAACAAAATACAAACATACACCAAATAGATTATCCACCATAGTCAAGTTGGGTTTATATTTCCAATGCAAGGATGGTTCAACATACACATGTCAGTAACTTTAAGGTACTTACAGCTATGAATTATTCTCTTGAACTTTGTTCATTATGTCCCAGATATTTTACCATGTTGTGTTTCATTTCCACTTAGATGCAGTACATTTTTATTTCTTCCTTGATTTCTTTTTGACTAGTTAATCTTTCAGTACTAAGATGCTTAAAGCCCGAGTGTATGTTTATTTATTAGAGATCCGTTTACTGTCAATTTTAAGCTTTATTTTATTATGGTCAGATATAAAATTGTAAAGATTATTATGTTAAAATGTATGGTTTACTTCAGAAAATCTTCAGTGACAAAGTAGAAAATATATAGTTTCCATTTGAATGGAATAGTCTGTAACTATATTCTGTGACTAACTACCTTGAAAAAGGCAATTTAAAAGAGGTGAGATTTGTTTTGACTTACAATTGAAGAAGATAATTCCATCATAGTTAAAAGAAGTGCCATCAGTCAGAGAAGGCACAAGGGAAGGAAGCTAGATAGTTACAAATCAGGCATATTCAGGAGAAAGATTGTAGATTAAAAATAAATCTAGGCTATAAATATTGGGGACCTACTTTCAGTGATCTACTATCAATACCTTACCTGATGAGGGTTATATAATCTTCTCAAATGCACCATCATCTGAGGGTCACATATTCAATAATATAAGTCTATAGGAAGCATTTCATCCAAAATATAGCAGAAACTTTCTATTTATTGCTATGATCTCATTTATTGCTACAAATCTTTTGTGTTGAATCTTTTCTAGTTTAATATTGGTAGGTCAAATATGTCTAGGAGTTTTTTATTTGTGTTTCTTTAGCAGCAAACTTATAAAATGAAAATATATTTAAAGAGAGTTTATTTGAATATTTCACACAGTACAACCTGGGCTCTAAGCAACCCAGTTATTTTTGCGTTTATCCTGGAGAGTCTGAAAACTTGAAGTTTAGTCACATGGTTGTATTTCTCTTAAGTCCATACCTGTTGGTGAAATCACGGAAAATTCTTGGAAACCTAATAATCTTCCATTTATCTTGTAAGGTTGGAGAAGCAATGTTCTGATATTACTGAATGTAACAGTGCTGGAAATAGCAGCAGCAAAGTGGGTGAATTCACCAAAAAATGTAAAGAAATGAAATCAAAAACAAAACTTACCCACAGATCTTTTATATTAGGGTGGCCCAAAAAAGGTACTTCCATATTTAAGATGTTCTCCACAATTCAAATAACTGCATCAAGAAAATCTCTCACGTGGGCCCCAACAACAAATCTCTTAGTTCACTCTAGTTTAAGATAAACTGACAACCAAGATCAAGGAGATAATGTTTCTTGTATATTTTCTTAATCTTGGAATAAGTTTTTACCTTCAATTTTCTTAACTTGTGTCCTCTCTGCATTTATTCTTTTTAGTTTGGTCAGTCAGGACCGCGAGGGGTACACCCACATTCTGAGACAATGGGGATGTTCTTTCGGGAATTCACCAAGGCCAGCTGGCCTGAGTCTGAAAAAGCATG
>NC_022016.1:17911442-17918149 GCF_000317375.1 Microtus ochrogaster
AAAAAAAAAGGAATTATTTAGTTAAGTTTGGGGTGGGGAAGTTGTGTTTAATTCTAGGCCAGCAGGCTTCTGGTTCCTGGTCATACAGGCAGTGCCTGGCATGGGCTCCTTCTCATGACTTAGACCTTAAGTTAGATCAGTCATTGGATAGCTACTACCACAAATTCTGATCACCACTTTCTCTCTTATTAGTATCGGGTATTTCCTGGTTCACCCTACTGGATATTATAGATTCCTCCACACATGTCTTTTCTATATCCTTTCATGTGGAAATTATTCTTTACCATGTCTTTGTGAATGATATTAACTTGATTTCTTCCTATTTGATGTATATTATCTTTTCAGTTTCATTTTTAGTGCTTGCTTGGTGCTCATGAACTACTTTAGTTCTTGTTTGACTTTCAATTTCCATATTATTATGCCAATTGTAAAAGATAGTTTTGCTGGCTAATGAAATTTTCCTTGAGAGTTATTAAATTTCAGAGCTTGAAATAAAATTTTGTGTTTTCTTTGCTTGTAGGAGCTGATATTTCTACCCTAAGAGGTCAGTTATTTTTATTCCTGTATAGCTAGCTACTAGTAACTTATTTGTTTTGCATTTTTGACATCTTAGGAATATATGTCTTGGGTAGTTTCTCTCCTTTTCATATGCATTTGTGGTTGTAAATGTCTCATATTTGAGTGGCTGTTTCTTATGCTAAAATTGGGAAGTTTGGGGTTACAATTTTATTGAATAGATTCTTGAAGCCCCATTTTCTACCTCATGGAGTCTTAGATTTTGTTCATTGGTTATATCTAAAAGTTCTTAGATGCTTCATGTCAAGTCCTTTTCATGACTCCAGAGATGGTCCTGACAGGAAACAGCAAGAGAATGAGGACATTGAAATACACACAGACAGCCCGGAAAGCTAAAAGCTGGGGAGCTTGTGCTCTCTGATTGAGAAACTACAGCACCCTGGAAGATCAGCATCATATTTTAACCTCCTTCATCAACTCATTGGTAAAATTTGCCAAAAAACTTTTGAATGATTTATGTGATATTTTATTTATTTCATTATATTTAAGATAATTATATGTTGTCTTGGTTTTTATGATCTGTGCTTGTCTTTGATATGATATGAATATATTTCAGTTTGGATCCTCCTCGATCTCTCCAGATTTTCTTATTAAACAATCATGTTTTCAGGCTTATATGATGTTATTTGAAAAGTCAATATCCAGAGATCAAAGAATCTCTCTTTGTCATGAGAGTGAAAGATTTCAGAAAATAAATTGTTATGTAGTCATTTAAAATTGTTGCAGAAGAATACAGTGGCCCTCTTGAGACCCTAAGTCTCATTAATAAAAGGCCTTAAAAACCTGCTAAAATGTCAACTCAAAGACAAGTTTATAATAATGTAAAAAGAAAACATTGTTGTGGGAGTGATTTCTTATTAATAAAGAAACTGCCTAGACCCTTGATAGGCCAACCCTTAGGTGGGTGGAGTAAACAGAACAGAATGCTGGGAGAAAGAAGCTGAATCAAAGAGTCGCCATGGTTCTCCCACTCCAGACAGATGCAGGTTAAAATCTTTCCTGGTAAGTCAGCTTATGGGCTACACAGATTAATAGAAATGGGTTAGATCAATATGTAAGAGCTAGCCAATAAGAAACTGAAACTAATGGGTCAGGCAGTGTTTAAAAGAATACAGTTTCTGTGTAATTATTTCGGGTAAAGCTAGCCGTGTGGGCGGCCGGGAGCCTGGGAAGCAGCCCACCGCTCATATTACTATAAAACATCCCCAGAACAGGTACATATAGATTTTCAGACGTTTTTCAAAGGAGAGGACGACAGAGAGGGTAAAACTGTGCAGTTTAAGCTCTCTTAATCATCAGACTTGCACATCCTACTTGTGCAACCTGGTAGGAAGCAGAGCTTTGGACAAAGAGTAAGGAATTCAAAATATTAAAGTATACTTAGGTTCTGGCCAGCACTAAAAGAAAGAGACATTAAAAATAAAAGAAAGAAAAGTTGCACCATTTTGGGTATGTAACAGAAAAAGATCCATCTGAAACTCATATTGACTTATAGAGGAAAACTCTGGAAAGGCAAAGTACTGTATCTCATTAGAGGGAAAACGACTCCACATGTTTCTTTATCCTGGATTAATGTGAACCCCTCTTTGTAAAGGTGACCTCCTTGGCTGGATGTGTTACCTGGACAAACCGGAATATTAGGTCTCCACCCAGGTGTGAGTTTCTGTTCTTTCAACTGGGATTTTTTTAATTTTAAGAAAATTATATGGATTTCCTGTGGTTGTGAGTTTGGGTTGTTTTTATTTTTAGTTTAAAATGGTAATTTCTATGCTTCACAGATTGCTTAAGTATAGTTTTTAAAAACACTTGAAAAATTAAAGGACTCATTTAAAAAAAATGATATGGAATGACCTAGGAAAGGATTGTGACATAAGCAAGTAACAATAAGCAAAATAATTACCTATATTTGGTAGATTTGGTGGTTCACACCTGAAATCTCAGCCCTGTGAGATAGGCAGGAACAACAAGTCATCAAAGACTGTAAGTTTATGTCAGTCTCACTCCATGCAACAATGTACCACTGCTGTGAGGACCAGCAGCCAGCAGCCAGCAGCCAGGGCTCGATAGTGATCCATGGAGTCAGCGACCAAGACTTTTTATCTGAGGGAGTAAACAAAAGACACACACACTCTTGATGTTTTCCTTCTGACTTTTTCTTTTTTCTCCATAATTCTTAGTGATTTCCTTCTCTCATCCCTGCTGTTTTCCTTCCGCCTCACTCTAATTTTCCTTACAGCTCATACTCCTTAGCATTATCTTTTAAGCAATATAAGAAATACAGTGTGGTCATATTCTATTTTTCAAATGAATGATTAAAATGAACACAAGTAAAGAACAGGATGCTTTCCATATCCCTTACATTAATAAACATTTTATGTAATTTAGGTGAGAAACAAGCTATCTCAAGAACCAGCATACATTCACAACTTGTTAAAGATTAACATGTGAGAGAAAGCAAGGTATTTTTCTCAGTCAGATTTTTTTTTCTGGCAGACTGCATTTTTCTTTTAAAAAGGCAGGACCAATCATTTTATTATTTATATTGAAAGGTAATCTAATAAGAAATCTTAGAACCATCACAATCTTAACTTTTATACATGAAAAAGAATGTCAGCTCTGTTTGAAATCCTCAGTTTGAATACCCACTTATGACAATTTCTTTTTATATGTATCAGGAAATTGAGTGCAGAAGTAGGTACAAAGAACTAAGCATCATCTTTGATCACCAACTAATCCTAGCAAGAAAGGCATGTCACCTAATAATAATTGGGCTGCTTTGTTTTTGTTCCCTGACCTTAACCTAGACCTCCCTCAGCCATATGCCCTTCAAAAACTTTAGATTGTCATCCTGGGATTTAAACTTCAAAGTTATTTGACAAAAACATCTTATCTAACCTTAAGTTATTTTCTTATATTAATTTTTATTTTTCCATTCAATTACTTACACTTCCTTCCCTCCTCCCAATCCCCTGGCGACAAATGGGAATAGAGACAGACAGAGACCCTCATCAGAGCAATGACTGAGCTCCCAAAGTCCAGTTGAAAGGCAAATGGAGGGAGAAGATGAACAAGGAAGTCAGGACCGCGAGGCGTTGGTCTACCAATTAAGTTACTTTCAAAGCTTTGTTCTGGCTATTATGCACTCCGAAACATGTAAACACATCTCCCAACTTTAAGTGAGGAATGTAAGCTAGATGAGCTACTAGGACTCACTTGGATTTCTTAATCATTAGCCCAAACCCCAGTACATATGACTCCTCAACAGAAAGCCATGTGTTCTAGCTGTGTGACAGCCCCCTTTTTTATTCTTTGCATCCTCTGCTTTATTACAGCCAGGGTCATTTATCCTACCTTTACCTAGTTATTTTTTTCCACTAACTAACCTATATCATATTTGCTTACTATGATTATTAAAAAGCCTCAATCATCAAAATCCCATTTAAACTAATGTTATTATTATATAAAAATCATTGCTTCGGTTACACAGTATAGCTTAGGAGGAAATCAGCTTCATAATAATCCACAGGTAAAAATGCTCATTAGAGTTGGGTATTTCCAAGAAATGATCATGTTGCATTAAGGGCAGTAGAGATCCCTAAATGGTTAATCACACCATGCCAAATATCAGAAAAAAATGGCAGTGGCAAACATAAAAAGACACAGCAGTAGCAAGAAACACTCTTGGGCCAAGGATTTCGGGACCTTACCGATCTGAAAGAACCCCTTCAGGATTTTGTTTCCTGGGGGGTTAATCCCTTGAAATCAGTTGCCATCTGCTGCTCCTCTGACAGGGCCATCAGCAGCAAAGAAAACAAATTAACAACAGGTGGAATATATGACCCATTGTTTACATTTATGACATATAAATGTCATGGTAACTAAGATAATAGAGAAGAAATAAAAAAGTATTTCTGTTTTTGGCACACAGACAGTAACTTAGTGTCCTTTCAGAAAGCCTTTTATTTATAAATATCCTGCTTGCTTACCTATACATAATGGCACACAGAATATGAGGATTATGCAGAAATTACAGTTGCAACAATCCTAGCACTAACTGAGTGAAGGTAGAAGGAGCATAGGTTTCAGGTTTTTCCCAGCTATGTGAGACTATTTCAAACTAAAAGAAAAAATAATAAAACCGAAATCTCTGGATATCTGAAAACATCACTTATGTAAAAAAGAAATGAAAACTGAGACATTTGTTATCGAACTATTTACAACATGCCACCCTTTACTGCTTCTTTCAGATTCACTGTCACCTCTGAAAATTGTTAAAATCACTCTGTCAATAACTGTACTTCCTCGGCAACATGGTGGATCCTCATGAAACATGGCAGCTGCTGAGGAGCACATCTGAGTTTCAGTTGCTCCCAGGTTTGTGTTTGTAATTCTAAATGTATGGAAATATAAGCTGAAATTGACCCTAAAAAATGAGAGTTTGAAGAATAAATCGGGATTATGCACATTGAGTATTCTTGAAAGTCCATCAGTCTGTTCTTCTATAGTTCCTCAGACTGTAGCTAGTGATATTTCACGATGGTCAGAAACAGCAAGTCTAGTAAAAATAGATGAAAAGCACTTACCTAGCATGTACAGAGTCTGAAATTGCATTCTCAACACCACAAATAAATAAAAAGCCTAAAACCTATACTTAAACCATATATGTTAGCCTTTACTAGATACACAAAAGAAAATTAAATTAAACCAACTGGATTAATTTTAACAGAATTTGAATTAAATATATTGTGATTTATAAAAATAAAAAAAAATAAGAATAGCAAAGACATAGACCAAAAACCCTACCATCCTTTCAAACACAGCAGCCCTGAAACCGTGTGATAAAGAGATAACAAATTGCTGTAAAAGGTACAATCACAAGTCCTACAAGATATATAATACACTTAAGGTCAGTTTTATCCCATGAACAAAAGCTAATGGCTGGAAATCTTTAAATGACCAAAATGTGTTAACATGAAAGTTAAAAATTTAAGCTTATTATTCATAGAAATAGATGTTTGAAATAAGTGAAGTGAGCAAAAGAAGGGTTTAAATGAAAGGGGGAAAGAGTTGATAAAAAATATTATGAGAGTAAGAGAAAAATGAAAGAAGGTAGGGAAATAATTTAAGAGCAAGGCTAGAAAAGCAAAAAATACCCAAAAATAAAATAGTTATAATATAAAATAGATAAGTGTAATTATAAGAACAAAAATTATTATGTGCATTTGGAAAGTTAGCTTAAGACAGTTAATTATTAATAAAAAAGAAAAAAAACTGAAAATATTGTAGTCATGGAATTACTGAAAATAAGAAGAAATTCCCAAAAGTGAAAAGAAATAAAAATGAAAAAGTTAAAAAGAATTATTAAATAAAAACATAAACAATATTTAAAAATAACATTTTGTGGTCAGGGAAGGAGATCAGTCTTTGCCCTACTCTACTCCATTTTCTATGAAACAATGATGCTCGAACAGTGCATTATCCTTGGAGACAATTTTACCAGCAGATTTTGATTCCAGTTTGAGGTTGAAAGATACCTATAGGTTCTGTATGCACACAGAAACTGTACCATCTGCAGGAATCACCCATGAAGCATATACTGATAAACTGAAAATGTTACTCCTCAAAAAAAAAAGAAAGCCACCCATAAAAGTTGCAGTAAACAGAAACTGTAGGAGCACATGGATGTATTCAAATTATATCATAGATACCAGATCCAGGAGGTTATTCTTCAAATCAGACAGAATAAATAGAGTAATTGCTTTCCCTACATTCCATAAAGTGACAGACACTATACACTCTGATGGCATGACCATCAGCATCCTATCGTCTGAATTGTCTGTATTTTGAGAACAGAAAATCCACCCACTACCTATGTAGTTTGAGCTTGTCAGGGTCACCAGCAGTTAACTTGGCTTATTTAATTGCCTATCTATCCACCTGTTCACCTGTCTAGATCTACACCTGAATGTGTTGTTTTATGCTCTGTATCACATTTGGTTTTGCTTGTGGATTTTGTTGGTTTGCGTCAAATCCTTACTTTAGTAGATCTCTCCTGGCCCTGCACTGGCTCATCAATTATGTATGCACAACCCATGTCTGAAAGCATTTGAATTATGCTGCAGGCTCTTCAA